>NW_025961331.1:0-86071 GCF_023159225.1 Perognathus longimembris pacificus | reverse complement strand
GCAGGATAGGGGTGTGTGAGGCCATAAGGAAGCCATAAGGAAGATAAGACTTGTGCATGCTGGATATGTCACTGTGACCAAATATTTACCTAGGAGCTACAGTCTGTTTTAGCTCAGAGTTCCAGAGTGAAAGCATAGGTATCGGCCATTCCAGAGGACCATGCGGAGATAATCACAGGCAGAAGAAGAAGGTTCATAAGGAGGTTTATTAGTGGGGCCATAGTTCCCACGGGAGAGGGAGCTACATGGGGTCTGCACCTTATCCAGGTGGCAGCTTCTCTCTCTGGGGGTAAAGGGGAAGTAGTTAGGTAGCGAGTAGGAGTGGATCATTAGGTATGGGTGGATCTGGGTCTAGTGGGAGGAGCTGAGGACCTGAGGCTAGGGAAATGCTAACACAGAGGTTTCTGTCCATCATAGCAGGAAAGGTGTGGTAGAACTCTTCAGATAATAGCAGTCAAGAAACAGAAGACAGGAAAGACCCAGCCAGTGATGGACTTCTTTAAGCTGATCACACATCTTACCGTTTCCACTACCTCCCAATAGTCTCTTCAAATCCTGAATCTATCAGTGCATCAGATGAGAATGCTCCAGATCTAGTTATCTCTGTAGATGCCCTTGCAGACATTTCTCTACCCAATCAAGTTGACAATCAATATTAACCATCACACTAGGCAAGGATTCTAACTCTAAGCTATAGTAGTACTGGGATGCAGGTCGGCTATGAGCACTCTCCTCCATGCCTCCTCCATGGGACCCAGCTTCTGCCAATGCTGGCATCCTGTGGTATCTCCTGCTTACATGGTGCTGTAGGGGATGGCTATTCCTTTAAGACCTGGGGCGGCTGGCTGCTAGCTGGCCTGTCCCACCTCCTTCTGGGTCCCAAAACGGGAGAGACAGCCAAACCAGCCCCCGCCTCTCCGCGGAGAGCATGTGTGTCAGGATGGTGCGGGCTGATCCAGGAGGCCAAGCCAAGAGGTCTCTGCCTCTGCGAGAAGTTCCGTGACATCACCATGATGGGCAGTTCAGTAGCCAATCACTAGTTCCTAGCTAGGCATTCCATGTCCCTCCCCTTCCCACCTTCACTACTGGTATAAGTGTATTTGCCGTTCCCCTTATTAAATGGAAATCCAAGGAGGTTTCCCTGAAGCAGCCCACCTGTCACGCACCTTTGTTCTTAGTAAGTGAAAGGGGAGGAAGGGCGTCTTCGAGTTCACACACGGGTTCTGAGGCTTTCACATAACCCTCGTTCCATCCTTGCTGCCTGTAGGTCGGGCAGCTCGTGCTTGAGGGAGAAAGGGGTTACACGGGAGATAGAGACAGCCGGACAATGCTCAACTGTTCTCCATCCTGTTCCCACTGAAGATCATCCTGGCAGTAGCACCAGCTTTCCCCTTCCTTCCTTCTGTTTCCCCGCCCCTCCCCTTCCTTTCTCACTTTCTTTCTCATGGAACCATTTTTTTTCAATAAAGAGATGGATTTTTTGGGGAAGTAAAAAGTATACTGACCAGCCAGCATCACAGACCAGAATCGGTCATGGCCCAGACTCGGGAGCTGAGATGGCACACCCCCGGCCACGCTCGGGGTCGGGTTATAAAGGCACCACAGAGTCAAGCCTGCCACATGCAGGTGGCCAATGAGGTTACAACACTTACAGAGCATGCCAGGTCACACGCAGGTGGCAAATGGAGTTATAATCTGCCTCATAGCAACTGTTTGAACCAACCTATCATTTTAGATAGAATTAGCACATGGATTTGGTGGGGCTAACATGATGCAGGCAGATATGCCTACTCATGGGAGGGCACGGGTTTAACCTTGAGCGTTTCACTACTCAGGTGGTCAACAGTTTACACAATCTTATCACAGATAAGGGGAACTTCCTGGATAGGGTTGGGAAGATCTTAGTGAAGATGGAGTCGGCTTCTGCTCTCTTTAACTAATCTGAGATGGAGTCAGTCTGACACCCCTCAACAGCCAATGATGGTGCTGGCCAGATCTGACTTCCATATTACATCCCCCCCTTTTTTTCTTGTACATAAAAAACAAATGATTGATTTCTCTTTTGGAAAGCTTAATCTTGCCTGGACTGTAGTGACTCCACCCACAGGCTGCTGGGGAGAGCTAGGATGAGACAAGAGCCAGTCCAAAGGGACTGCTGCTCTTAAGCTTGTACTCAGAAAGAAAACAGGTTATCTGTGAGGTCCACCCCCAGGACAGCTGCAGGTATTCTCACCTGTTTAAATCTCCATCCAGTTACCTAGGTAACTGGTACACCTGGCAGCACATACCTCCCTCCTTTCTCTGAGGTCGCACCCTAATCCATGTGGACACACTCTGATACACTTGGACACACCTCCCACCCCAGGCATCACCTGGGAGTGACTCTCTAGCCTGTCATGCATGCTTTCCAATTTTTTTAATAGAGCTAGTCAACTCCAGACAACTCAGAGGAGTGGGAAGGCTACCACAGGAAGAATGTCCCCCCAAAATCTTAGTTTCAGCAGATCCAAAGTGGCCTTCCAGCAGGAATCAGCTGCATGTGATGGAGTCTTATCTGCTTTTACTACAGTAGGGATGCTCAGGATAAAGATATAGATTCTTCCAGATGACAGTTAGGCTATCCTTGACCTCAAACCAAATGGGATGCACAGAGGACATGGTGGCAGCAGGCAGCAATGGCTCCCAGTGGCTCCAATAGAATGTCACACCTCCTGGTGGGCTGCCTGCAACTTTCTGGAACTTATTAAGGGCCAACATTACATCTGACAAACTTGTAGAAATCATCTGTCCTTCTCTGTGGGCCTGCTGGAAACTGTTACAAAAAACCTATAAACAAACTGGAATGGTAATTAAACACTCATTTTGGTAGCCATAATTTTCCTTTTCTCACTTTGGAACAATCATTTAGGACAACTTCAATTCCAAATTTCTTATCTAGAAATGCATTCTTGATTTCCAAAGCCTTTTACCAACCTCTGCTCTAACATTTACACATTGGCCTTTATCAGCATTGCAAAAACTCTGAAGCTTATAGGCATTCTGAAACCAGGAACCGCTCTTTGCCTCCGGGCTGCCTTTCTTTTTTAATTTCTTTTTTTAATATTATTAATTTTTTAATTTTTATCAAACTGATGTACAGAAAGGTTACAGTTTCATATGTTAGGCATTGGATACATTTCTTGTACTGTTTGTTACCTGTCTTAAAAGAGCCTTTTGTTTTTCCTTCAGTCCCAGTTACTGCATGTGAAGTGCCAGACTTTGAATTCAGACCCCACTTTACCACGCGAACCCCACTTTACCACGTGAACCTGAGATAAGCAGGCCCTGTGAGCAAACCCAGGACAAGCCCATTAGGGCCCAGTCGGTCTAGAACTCGCTGGAAATTCTTAACTCTAACTGCCCCCAGAATGCTTCGAACCCTGAGCCAATCAGATTTGTACCCGTAATCTTGCTTGCTTAAACACCTAATTGCTGTAACTTTGTTTTTTGCCTTTATAAGCCCTGTGTAATCGAAGCTTGGGGCTTCCTCCTAACCTCCGCTGTGTCGGTGGGTAGGGCGAGGCCCGAGTTGCAGCTCGCTTAAATAAAGCCTTGCCTTGCTTTTGCATTTCGGAATGTCTGAGTCTCGGTGGTCTTCTTGGTGGTGGTTTCGTGACTTGGCACAACACATAAAGACATTTGAACTACAGCTCCGGAGGTTTCTTTTCTTCACCTAGGCATCTTCCATCTTCCCCAAAAAATGTGGGTAAGGACTCTTCCTGGCACATGCACCAAATGTAATGTGTTCCTCCGAAGGGAGGGGACCACAACATGGAGGTCAGATCTGGCCAGCACCCTCATGGGACCTTTAGTTGTCAGTGTGGGTAGAATATGATTTTCTAATCCATGAAAAGTTGAAACAAAGAAGAAAGTGGATATGCCAAGAAGTTCCTCATGCTCCCTTATTTAGCAATGTCCCCTTCACCAACCCTAAGTGATATCTGCATTTCAATAGGGGTGTCAGGCCTTTTATCTCCCATGTGGCCCCTTTCACCCTCAAGCACGAGCTGCCTGACCAGCAGGTAGCAAGGGTGGAGCAAGGGCCACATGAAAGCCTTGGACCCATGTGTGAACCCTAAGATGCCCCTCCCCCCTTTACTCGCTAAGAACAAAGGACACGGGATTCGAGGGCTTCTCAGGGAAAACTCCTCGGAATTCCGTTTAATAACGGGAAGGGCAAATACATTTATAGCAGTAATGATGGTGGGGAGGGGAAGGACTTGGAGCATCTAGCTAGGCATTAGTGATTGGCTAATAAGCTGTCCATCCAAGAGAATCAACCTAGGACCTCCTCCAAGGTTAATGTCACGTCCGATAGGACCCCACTCCCCCTGAGCTTGGCTGGCACCATTGTGGCACACGTGCTCACAGACGGAGGGCGGGGCTGGTTTGGCTACCTCTTCCCATTCCGGACCCGGAAAGGGGTAGGAATGGCTAACAGTCATACAGCCCCAGGGTGGGAGGAGAGGCAGCCCTCTCCCCCTCAATGCCAAGCTGATGCCCAACAAAGGGGCAGTTGTTTTTATATCCAGAATAATCTGAGGCATCATCAAGGAAATACTCAGGGTCATAGGGGATTCTCTGGGTTCCATTTTATACTTTAAATCAACTTTTGTTTAAATAGCATTCCCATGGGTCAAAGAAAAATTATATGGAACTTGAAAATGGGTGGAGCCATTTTACAGCTTTGGCCACTTGTTTTCCTTATAAATACACATGAGTGTAGCCATGTTCCTGGAGGAGAACCCATATTCCATTTGAAATCTTAGAAATGCACTCCACGAAGGAGGCAAATCAGGTTGAGAATGTATTTCAAAATGAGACTGTGAAAGCAAGCAGGGACTAGATCTTGTTTTACAGGGCAGGTAATATATTTCAATGCTTACTCTGAAGACCGTGAGAAGATAGTAAAGGATATGAGTAAGTATTGACTAGATGTGCATGCAGAATCAGGATGAGCTCAACACATGACCTGATACCCATATTTTGCCTCCCTATAAACTTTGTGAGTAGTTCAGCCTCCCTGTCTCAGTTTTTCATTCACAAAAGAGAACAATAATGATTATACAAACCCCTCACCCCTTGGTCTGGTTCAAGAATTCAATCTGTTTGTACCTGGGGGGTATTTGGGATTATGTTGTTATTTAGTAAAGGCTTGGAAAATTATCTCCATTTATACTTACCTGGTCCTTAAGAATATCTAATATTAGCATCAGTGACACTCACTTGAAACTGTGTTGGAAATGAACTTTACAACTTGTAGGGTGAGAAGTCAAAGGAATGGGAAAAAATGAGGGAGGAGGTAATGTTGTTCAAAAACAAATGTCCTTATTACCTTACTTATGCAACTGTAACTTTTCTGTATATCAACTGTACAATAAAATTAAATTTAAAAGTAAAGAACATCCAACATTATGTCTGCAATTGAGTTCTGATCTTCCCTCCCAGATTCACTTATTGTTTCAACTATTTTCATTAAAAAAAAAAAGGCATGTACTATGCATAGGACTAGAGCCCCAAATAACCACATTATTAAATTGCAGGTGAACCATTCTGCACACTCATAATCAGGAGGCCAGAAAGAAAATCAAATGCCTTGACCTTTGTATCAAGCAGAGGGGAGAAAAACATCACAAGGAGCATGGCCAGAGATACAGAGGGAACATTCCATAAAGATGAAGGGTCAGTTCATTAACTAGACTTAAAAATCCTAAATTATTATGTACACCATTGTACAGTTTTAAAATGTAGGAAACAAATTTGACAGAACTGAAAAAGAAGAGAAAATGTGTAATCAAACTTCAAAATGTTAACACTCCTCTTTCAATGATAAAGTTGAAGGGGGGGTGTTTGACCTGCAAGAATATAGAAGAGATGAACTCTATCAACTAATTTAACCTGCTGGGAATATGGCCTAGTGGCAAGAGTGTGTGCCTCACTAATTTGACCTAACTGACATTAATCAAATGCAAAGCAAAAAATTTCAGCTATACTCTTGGGTGCCTGTGAACCCGTCTCAAAAATAAACTATATGTGAGTCTATAAAAATCTCAAAAAGTTTAACACATTAAAATCATACAGAATGTATAATTTAACTGCAATCAGTTAAATTAGATACCAAGAAGACATTTATAAAAGCTCTACATTTGAAAAAAAAACTAAAAAACATATATAACCTATGAGTCAAATTAGAATGTATTTTAAGTCAGATGGTATGGAAAATAAAACACATTTGTGAGACACAACTAAAGTATCACTTAGAGGACATTTTACCATTAAAAATGCTGATATGAAAAAAATAAATTCTTACTATGGAATGAAGCCTGGCTCCAAACTTCTGTTCCCCTGCCTTAGTCTCCCATGTGCTGAGATTATAGGCACGTAACACCATGCATAGATAAGGAACATTTAATATAATGACTTGAGATTAAGAAACTAGACCAAAAAAATGAACAAACTAATCCTAAAATAGGCCAAAAGAAAGAAATGATTAACAATCATAAATCAGATTAATAGTATAGTAATCTCAAAATGGAAAGTAGAAAAGTTAGCAATGAACATTTTAGATTTTGAAGTTTTTTTCTGAAAAATAAATGAAATTAGTAAATACTAGCAATACTGATCTTTTAAAAAGAGAAAACTCAAAATGCCAGGAATAAAAGAAAGGACCTACTATAAGAGCTACAAACATTAAATGTATAATAAATTAATATTAAAAACAATTTTATGCTAATAAGTCACCCAGAATTAAAAGTAATACATTTATGAAAGAAACTGAGTTGGTCACTAAAAGTCTCTCACAAAGACCAAGAAGGGTTCACTAGTGAATGAACACTTTAAGAATATTTCTTTAATTAAAAGAATTTTCCAAATTGCTTTGTGAAAGCATCATAGCAATGATACCCAAACTGACAAATATATTGAAAGAAATGGAAATTAAAGACACATTTAATTTATGAACATAGACTGGAAAATCCTTAGCAAAATTTAAAATAAATCCACCTGTATATGAAAATGACAATCTTTCATGTGCCATGGATTTTAACCTAAAAATCATGGGACTGACTAAAACACATCAATATACTTTATCAAATTAACAGAACAAAGGAGTCATTTCATACATGCAGAAAAGTATTTTACACAATTCAACATATATTATTACAAATCTTAGCAAACAGGGAAACACTAAAACGTTCTCATTCTAAAAAACATCTACAGCAATGGTGTTTATACAATATTATTAATATAGTTAGTGCTCTGCTAAATGATACATTTAAACATTGTTGCAATAGTCAAATTTAACATTATCATACTGTGAATGTGAAGGCTCTGGGTTAGCTCCATAACAATGAGAATATTATTTCCTTTTTTTCTAGAGGAAAGATGTACAATTGATTGTCCATTAGCTATGGGAACTGTGATAGTTTTCCATCGACCCTAACCACAGAACACGTTACTACCAAAAGGCACCTTAGGGGATCGTCTAGGACCCAGACACTAGGAAGTAGCTATCCGATGCCCCCTGATTGCAAACAGGTCCATCACCCCAGCCAGCACAGTAGCTTCCTTCTTTGCTTGCCCATTCAGAGGCATGAGGATGCCACAGCGTTCAGGGAGCAGAATTCACTTCCAGTTCAATGGAACCATTGTGTCTGCCAATTGAAACATTCCTCTCTTTAGGACAAAGGCCTCTAGGTCGGCACAAAGTAAGGTCATGGGAACAGGAAACAAAAATTTTGTTAATTAGTCACTAAGAGTAATCGTGGGTGGTGTCACTACCATGTTCATCATACGATTCTTCAATCCATTGACTCTAATTACAGAGAAAAAATGCCACCTATTCAATTCACAGTATCACAGTCTCCTGGGCAAGTTTGGTAGGCTTGATGGGAGTTATGACATCATGACGAAGTCTTCCACCCCACTGTCCTGGCAGCAGCTGCAGGATGTCATAGCAAAACCAGTGAATTCTACCACCATGAACATTATGTCTATCCTTTGCTGGAAGGTGAGTCCCTTGACCAGAAACAATGCTATTTGAATACTATGATGGCAGATCAAACATTCTATAAGTCCATGGATGGTAATATATCACAATCATTGCATGCAAGGAAGGTGTATATATAGGAAATATGAATCCAGTAAGAACAAATACTGCTCTATGACAGAAGCGATCCAAAGGAATATATCCACTATCATTAGCTGCAATCACTCTGGAGAATAGTACCCTATCAGCCACCCACTACTCATCTCTTCGTTCAGCTGACTGGGCAATCACCAATGGCCATAGCTGGGTCAGCATGGCGAGTCAGTCATGCTTTTGAAGCCATGAATAATCCCCACCCAGTGGTTCATGGCCATTTTGCATACGGCTCCATTGTGCAAGAACAGGAGTGGCATGGGAAAAAGGATTGCTATCCACAAAAAGGAGCCACCTTTTCATTTAATTACTAACATCCTCCTCCACTCAGGTTATCTTTTGGTATTGTGTCCACTCAGCAAGGTCTACTACCTACCACATCCCCAATTTCCTTGTGACCAATTTTCCAGTCATGTCTCTTCTAAGTCCCTGACCAGCTAGCCAAACAATTCGCTCAAGAGCTCATACATCTATAAAGTCACTCAACTGGCCACTTCTCCTTGCAATCCAACCACCAGAGACACTGTCTGCTCAATGTTCTGCCCACCTAGAGAATTTCCCTTTACCAGCGTCCTTTCAAGGTCATCCTAGTACAGTCAAAGTGCTATAACTATCTACTCTTTCATGGTGCCTGAATATCCCACAGAAGGTTCTGTAAAGCAGGCCCCAGTTTCTTCTTCTGTCAGCTGATCACAGGAAACTTACTATAAAGCCACAGGTACGGAATGAGAAGTGTAAGAGTGCAACAGGACTTGAGACCATAGACATTTGGGCTATTTCTGATAACTTACTTATTCCTCTCTTTACGACTGGGAAGCGCATATATTCTCATCTGAATATTTGAGAGGTATTGAATTTTTGCACTCTATTTTGAGATTCTATCATTTTACATTTTCTGAGGAATAGGAGTAGAAACAATCATCAAGAATAAAGATTAACAGAGTTTTGGTCCCACATCCTATTATTATTTTTCCAATTTCACCAAAACCTCATATTTTTCATACTAGTGTTCAATTGAAATCCTGTTAATGCTCATGAGGCTTGTGTGGCAAAATGGCAAAATGTCTAAGAATTACAAAGACCTAAGTTTGATATTTGCCAATACCATTGCTTGGCAATTAAATCTCTAGGCTTCCTGTAATTTTGGGTCTTATGCATAAACTCTTAATCTACCTTCTGACAGTACAGAGTAGATGTTGAGTGGTCTCACCACAAAAAATGATAATAATGTGCGATCTGTATGTTAGCTAGATTTAACCACTCTATATGTGAAATATGTCGTACTTGATAATTATGTATCATTTTACCTGTAGGTTTTTATAAATAAATTCTTGGGTTCTCACCTGCCACTTAGCAGATAGTTAAGGCCTTTATGTCTTGCACTCATGACTGTTCTGTGGCAGACCACCTACTTGGACAGATCCTTCAATCATACTAAAGAGACTAGGAAAGCAAGACTGGGGAATGGATATTTGAATGCCTAGGCCAGCCCCAAGCCTCTGGTACAGAGAAGAACACTCAAAGTAAAACATCATGGAAGGATCCAAAACAGATTCCCATATACACAGTCTAGTTCAGCCCCATATAGTTTGCCCAAGGGCAAACACACCCAATCCAGCCCCTCTTTTCTCCAGGATGGGTCTAAGCCTGACCTCTTAGTACATCCAAGTAAAATATTCAAACAACTGGCCATCCAATACTGCTATCCTCCTTCTTCCAGTGATAGGAATATCTGGAAACAGCATATATATCGAGAATGGCATTAGAGGGGCTGCTTCCCTCTAAAGTCATATATCTGAGGACAGCTGACTTCCACAATGCCATCGTTTTTACAGTGCTGTGAAAAACACACCAAATCCCCTCACCCTCCTAAGATTTTTATTAAAAATGGAGGGAATACTACCTATGAGATACTGAACATGCTCTAAGAAAATGAATTCAATCAGGCAAAAGCCTTATATAGGTAATGTTTACATTTTAACAAGAGCTTAGGGTTTTTGGTTTTTACCTTTAGGAATTTTATGCATTTTATTTAAATATATGGAAAATTGTTACGGATGGCTCAAGGTGGTAGTTATCCTGTGGGTTTTTTTTTTTAATTTTTGTAGTTTTTTTATTCTTTTATTATTATAGAGGTGAGGTACAGAGAGATTACAATAACAAGTTAGGTAATGAGTACATTTCTTTTTAGACAATGTCATCCCTTCCCCAGGCTCTCTCCCAATGTTTTCTTCTATTTCTCACACACGAGTTATATAGTTAATTTTCAACATAGTGTCTAGTGAGCATGTCTCTGTTTCTTTCATGGTTCTGAGCACCACAGTTATTGATAGCATGTCTGAACCTCTCTCTACAACAGCACAGTAATAAAGGGGATCTTTCTAAAACACGGTGCATCACTTTTCTAGCTTAACTTTCCAATGTATTCTTAGAATATTTGAAATTAAATCTAAACTCTTTACTATGGTTAATAAAACTACACACAACTTCTTTTCTGACTCTAAATCAGTTTTGTTTTAGGCTAAACTGTGAAATACCACACACACACACACACACACACACACACACACACACACACACACACCTCCTTCAGTTCTTACACAAAAGTTTTAGAAGTTTGGCTGAAAGAGTAAACAAAGCTGAGGACTTAAGATTAACAAACTCTCCCAAGAGCACCTACCTAGTAAGGCTTGCAGCTGCTTCACACCCAGTTTTCAACAATAACTAGCACTTACTACATATCTTGTGCTAGACAATGAACTAATGTCTTTATATAAAGGTATCCATTTAATAGGATATATGACACATGATGAAATTATTATTCTCAAATGGAGAAAGAAACTGGGACTCAAAGAAGTAACTAGATTAGGTCAAAGAAGTAGGAAATGGAAAGGCTAGAGTTTAAATAAACCCAGGATAGTCCCACTTCATGCTGCTAAACCTAAGCATTTCTTCCTTCACATCCTCCTGCTCTTCCTCTTCTTATGCCAATCCTGGAGCTCAAGCTCAAGGCCTGGGAACTGTCCCTGGGCTTATTTTGAAGAGCTTAGGTTTTTTTTTTTTTTTTTTTTTTGTCCAGTCCTGGGCTTGGACTCAGGGCCTGAGCACTGTCCCTGGCTTCTTTTTGCTCAAGGCTAGCACTCTGCCACTTGAGCCACAGCACCACTTCTGGCCATTTTCTGTATATGAGATGCTGGGGAATCGAACCCAGGGACTCATGTATATGAGGCAGGCACTCTAGCCACTAGGCCAGATACCCAGCCCCTAGGTTATGTTTTTTAACACATTTTTAGCAAGTTTACTTAGGCTCATCTACCCACCCCCCGCAAAAAGAAAAAAATTCATATTATTCTGTATGAGTCAGTACTTTGCTGAGATAAATTTTTCAATAGCATCTGTTTCATCAAATAAAATTCCTACTCTAATTGCTACATAAAAGATCAGCCATTGTATCATTCTTAACATCTGTACAAACACAATTTCTAGATATGGAAGGGGGTTGGCCATTTTTAAGTTTCATTTATCATGTTCCTACAGCTTGTTTTACGCTGTATTTTGGAGTCCAACTGGAAGATTAAACTTTGCCCCTCTGTCTGAAGTAGTTGCACGTACAACCAGTTTATGATTATAACCCGTTGTCGTTCCTATCTCTTATATTTTTAGAGTATTAACTCATTCCATGTTTCAAACCAAAAGACAATCACTGTGCTATTTATCTATGAAAGGTGATTGTGCACAGTTTAACATCTGGCAAGCAAATGAAAGCCATAAGTATTTCTGTTAACATAGGAGGAATCCCCATCAGGGTAGTGACTTCAACTGAAGGGAAATTTTTGGATAGGAGGAAGAGGGAAGAAAAGAAAAAGAGCAAATAAAACTTGCCAAGGGACCACTGTGTTGGGAGCCTTTTCTCTAGACTCGGTGCATTGAAAAACTCCATTATGGAGGTATCATTCACATTCACACTTGAGCCAAACAGTATCTATTATTCCACAACTAATATGGTGAAGATGGGAATGGGCCCCAGCCATGAAATTGTGCAGCTTTCAGAATGAAGCTAATTGGACAGCATATCTACTCTGTAGCATAGTGGAGAGGGAAAGAAATGAGTCCCAGATTTGACAGTGAGGACTGCCAACTTCAGAAAAGAACCACAGAAGGAGGGTGGGAAGAGAGGAGAGCTGAGGTGCAACAGTGATCACCAGCACAATGGAGGAAAGATAATTTCAAAGGAAGGGTAGTTGAGAATGGTCAGCATTAGGAAGTTTAATCAATAAAAGCACAGGCTCTCCACCTACTAATGCAATCACCATTAACCTGAAAAAGCATACAAATCATCATTAATGCCTTCTCCCAAGTAGCAGGGCTCAAATGAATTCCCTTTCCAGCCCTCCCTTTCCAGCCTTCCTGCCCTCAGTCTACCTCAAACTTTTACTCCCCAGTTGAGAAACTTGTAGCCTGGTCTTATGGTTTCTAGTTGGTGCCCTGGATTCACCCAGCTTCCTCTCTTCAAAATAGTTTCATGTGACTCTTCTGTGCAAAGTTCTAAAGGGCGTTCCCTTCCCCCAGCCACAAATCCAGTATTTTTCTAGTCTTTCCACTCTCTAGACATCTTTTTACTTTTAAGCTGCTCTCCCGTATGGCACTAGCTAACCCTATGAGCTTTATCTGCTTGACTTGATTGGTGGCTGTGCACTACTTGCTGTCTGACCTTCTTTATTCTATCTATACCTCAATTTATCATCTGCAAACATGGAAATATTTTTTTAAGAATAAATAGAGCTTATCCCCTATAATTAGGGAATAAAACATGCAAAACCTTGAAATAGTGCCTGCCTGCACTATTGAATAAACACTCAATGAATTTTATCTATAATTGTATTACCTTTATGATTTAATAATTACCTTTTCAGCTAAATGTCATACAAAAAAAACCACCAACAACAAAAAGAACTGTACCATGAACAGTGGTATTGGTACCAGGTAACATTTAGCCTCCACGTTATGCTTTTAGCCAGCTTGCCATGGTCCCAGCAAAATGCCCAAGTTCTGCCTCTAAAAGGCTCACCAGGTATTTGATCTGACTATCTACTCTGAAGAGCCAGTCATACTCAAATTATTGATACCTTAGTCATTCTAAATCCAATTACTACCCTTTCAGAAGCATTGTTGCTAAACTCTTTCTGAGAGCAATAGCCTACCAATTTGGAATTTTTTACTTTTTGTGTAATGCTCATTAATTTATTGCTTGTAATTGTTTTTTGACAATCTTGGGGCTTGAATTCATTGACCTGGTCACTGTCCTTGAGCTTCTTTTGCAGAAGGCTAGCATGCTACCAGTTGAGACACAGCACAGCTTCTGGCTTTTTCTGTTTATGTTGTACTGAGGAATTGAACCCAGGGCTTCGTGTATGCTATGCAAGCACTCTACCTATAAGCCACATTCCCAGCCCTGATTGCTTGGGTACATTTTTAAACTACTATATTTTCCTATCACCTTTAAGTCTACAAATAACTTTCAAATCTATCAGCTCCTTAGGTTTTATTTCCCTGAGTATGAGTGCCTGCCCTAGGTGGCAGGAACTGCAATTTTGCTTCTCTATGTAACTCTGCCCTGGCCAAGGTACTGCCAGGGAGCAGATTCCTAAACACAGGCGCATGAAGGGCATGGATTGTCCTATGCACGCAGCTTCACCATGACTGAAGAAAGAAACAAATTACTTTTCAAGTAAGAAAAAAAAGCCGATTAAGGTTTTTAAGGATCTCACATTTCCTCCAAGAAATAACTTTCCAACTTTCTAAGAAATCCATTTTTATTTTAAATGCTTGATGCTGCAAACGGTCATCTCTGTCCTCTAGTACACTTGATACATCTTAATGGCTAGCAAAGTTGGGGAATGGGATTGTTGCCATAGTGACCAAGAGAAATGTCTGTAGACAAACAATTTCTGTCACTGAGACAGAAGAGTTTTTCCTGTTCATCCATCTCTAGCTTGATTTAATATAGTAAATCCCCAAGGCTAAGTTGATTAATTTCAATTACAGAAGACATTGCTCTGGTACTGACTCTGCAGGAATGGTACCCGTAATGTCTCACCAACACTTGACAGTGGCTCAGTCTCAGCAACAGTTTGACAAAAGTAGAACCTCACCACTAGGTGACTGACACCAGTAGAGTCACATCAGTAATCAATAACAGTTCAGTCTCACTCATAGTTTTGTGTGTCTTAGAACTGGAGTTAAGATTGCCACAGAAATGAAATCAATGAGACATATTCATGTGTATAATTGTAAGTGGTTACATTCACATAAACAATTATTTAACATGTACACAGGCCAGTAGTTACTACCTATTTCCATTATCCATTGTTATCTCTGGCATCTTTCACCACTTAATCCCATTATTTCCAAACTTAAAATTTAAAGAGGCGACTTCAGTCTGGTTTTGACAATGACACCATTCGCTGGGAGACACAGGAGAAGAAGATGTGTCGGGGAGTGAGGTTAAATTCATCCTGAGCCATTCTGGCCTTACAATGCCCAACTAGACATGTGTGCTGCTGGACAAATTCTTCTAAAATGCTATCCCATTAAACCCAGCACAAGGTCGACAAACATCTTATTCACACTAATAGCTTCTGGCTTCTGTGAGTCTGCGGTTCGTATATCTGATATTAGATAATCCATTTCACTGGATGTAATAGAGACCATTCCTTTGCAGAGGAAAATGAGTATTTTCCAACTTTGAACTAGTCTTGCTAAAAGGAAGATTTCTAATATCTAGTTAAGCTAAAGTGTCAGACTAGCAAACTTGTATGCAATAAAAACATTGAAAAAGGCCAAAGCAGATTTAAACATCAAACGACACCATTTTCTTCAAACACATTGTCACTGCTTTCTCTTTAGTCTTTTTCAACAATTATATTTTCCTTACACATGTTTACTACAATAAATTTAAACCTGAAGCAATAAATGCTTACTCTTGCATGGGATTTTTGTTTTTGTTGGTCCTGGGACTTGAACTCTGGGCATTGTCCCAAGCAACTTTTGCTCAAGCCTGGCATTCTACCACATGTGCCACAGTGCCATTTCCAGATTTTTCTGAGTAGTTTATTGGAGATAAGAGTCTCATAGGCTTTCCTGCCCCAACTGGCTTCAAACTGCAATCCTCAGATCTCAGGCTCCTGAGAATCTAGGATTACAGGCATTGAGTCCCAGGGCCTACCTTTGCCTATGTTTCTTTGCTGTGCTGTATACATTAAACAACAGGAAGTACTTGTGTTTCTTACTGTCAGCAGAACTTATGTTGAAAACTTAGAAATAACTTGAGAATACCAACATTAGGATTCGTCACCATGATATGGCGAAGGCATGGGATGTTTAGAAATCTTCACATGTGATAGACAGGCTCTTCTGAAGAGACAATGCCCATATTAAACTTATGGCTTAGACTGTGTAACCTCCAACATCCTAAAAATATCCCAGAGACTTTTATGTTCTTGGCACTAAAGTTTGTAAGATATGACCAGAGGAGGTTGTCGTAATGATATAGGACTAGTTTCATAAGTACATAGATGCCCTCATACTAATTAATATGATCACCTTAACTACCATCTAAAAAAGTATTCATTGTCGGGGAAAAAAAAAAAAACAGAGGCTATTCTCAGCCACAGAAAATGACCAAAAATTGTGGATACACATTTCTTTCTGTATAGCTGAACTGCTTGTGATCGTCCAATGAAAACCAAGCCGCAATTCCAGTTATAACCTAATTATAATTTCAAGCCAGGCTCTGGACCATCTGACTTTTGGAAGTCCGCTCCAGGCTGGTAAGGCCCATGCCTTTGTTAGATTAACTGAGTGGCCCACATCTGAGGTCATTCTAAATCTCATGATGGAGAGGATCAAACTCAAATATTTAAATACAACTTGATTAGTTGGCTGTGAACTTTCATAGGCATTGGGATTATTGTGTTTGGGGGATGAGAAGGTTAGGGGATTAACAATATTTGAAAAACACAGTCACTTTTTCCAAATATACTATCAGAAAGAAAACTCCATTTGGGTTGGCCTAGCATGCGCAAGGCCCCGGGTTTGATTCCCAGTGCTGCAAGAAAAGAAAAAGAAAAAAGCTGGAGAGGGTCGTGAAGGGAACAGAAGAGGGGCAAGGGAAAGGAGAGAGGAAGAGAAGGGGGGAAGGGACAAGAGAAGGAGGGGAGAGGACTAGGAAAGGAAGGGAAGGGAGGAGGGGATGCGAAGCCATGGGAGAGGGGAGGAGAAGAAGAGAGAAGAGGGGGAAGATGAAACACAATCCCAATTCATTGATTCCAGCTGTAAGATTGCAGTCCAGACTGATCCAGCTCATTCTGGATTCCTTATTAGGTTTCTGGCTCTGGAGTCCCTCTGCCCAGGGGATGAATCTTAAGATTGCTAGCTCTTATAACTCTCCTAATTATAAGAAGTAAATCACAAAGAGCCTCTCCTATCGTGAGAAGCCATTCAATAAATAGTCCTCAAAGCATTCCCAGAGGCTAGCTGGGCAAACCCCAGTAAGACCTGAGTTCTAGCAAAAGCCATTAGTGACTACAAACAACACAACTTTGCTTCTTTGCTACCGACCCTTGGCTCTGAGACTCAGCCTGTCATCAAGAGTGTCAACTTCAATGGATGGGCATGTGTCCACAGCAACTGAGTTGAGATCACACTTGTGTCGCTCTGTCCTGCAAACAGATGTCTGGGTACCAAGTCTTAGTCACACATGGCAAACAGAGGTTCCAGCCAAATCAGGTGGGAAGTGCCATATCTTCTTTCTAAGCCTTTTTGGCCAGCCAGTTAATTTCCTAAGATAATATTGCATCAACTGGTTTTCTCCAGAATGTTTACTTTCAACAAAAAGCCTGCGTTTGGGTGATGTCTTTTCATTGGACAAACAGAACTGAGTATATTTCTGTAACTCACCAAAAACTCCCTTTGGTTCTATGTGTAGGAATGTGCCCCTTCAAAGAGTTCCTTCCCAAGGAGCCAGGTAAATCTGATGCAATTTGGAGCTCTAGTGGTGGCAAGAAGGAAAGCAGCTGACAGAGCCAACAACAACCACCAAAAAACAAACAACAACAACAACACAACCCAAGGGAATTGCTGTTTATTATTTATTTATCACATTAAGATGGAAAAAAAAGTCTGCAATAATCATCCCAGAGAATATACAGCAAACTCTTAAGGATAATTAGACACCAGGGCTTCACACATTTCAGACCATGTTCACCACGAACACTGAAATTATTTAATAAAATTGAAGATGACTTTTCAATCCGGGACACTAAGAACTTCATATATCCCCTTGCCTCTATTTTTCATGATGATTAGCTCATTTGTTTTCCCTTCACAGACACTGGTATGCTGCTTAAACTAATATTTGGGCCTTTACTCGCCATCTGTCTATGGGAGACATGTTGATTTTATTAAAGCAAGTTGGGTCTGCATTCTTTCTCTGTTACTGTTACAGGTAGACCTGACAGGCACAGGACCTTTTGTTTGCAAATGCTCTCCTCTAGAGGGAACCTAGTTAAGTAAGTTTCATTTTTTACCTGCTGGACAGTTGTGCTCAGAAGGTGTTTCCCTTGTGATTCTTAGTTTAGCCATGTGTTCATAGGATTTCTGTAGGAAAAGAAGATATATAAAGAGCTAGCAGTAGTATTCCAGTTCTGTGAGTTCTTCAGGGACTCTTCCTCTGTGGCTGTTAATAATGTTTGATAGCCTGCACAAACAGCATTTATGTAAGTGCATGGATCGTAGGCAATGCTAACAGTACTCAAGACATAATTTTGTTTTTAATTTAAAAAGCAAATTACCATTGACATAGATTGATAGATTTGGGTAACACCTTTCTTCATTATTCAACTATCACCACCCTCTCCCTGCACAGCCAAGGCAAAACCCTGGCACTAACAATGCAGCTCATGGCAATGTGTTTCCTATCAATAACAGCCAATGTTGTAGACATACTTTATCACATTCGGGCTGCAACTACTACATCTCTCCACTGGCAGAAAAACTGCCCTCTCCCTACTGGAATCTAAGTCATCTTTAAAGGAATCCCTTTCAATTCTCCATTCATCAATATCTGAGTACAACCTCTGTTAACTCTCCCCCTCCAAAAAACAAAGGAAAACTTTTTTTCCAATTTTTAAAACATTTAATATGAAAAGAATTCTGAGTTAAAAGAATTTTTAAATCTATATTTCTCTTTTAAGAGTGCTTACCATTCTCTATTGATAAGGCCTAACCTTATCCAATGAAAAACAGATGTGAGCATTACAATGAATATTCTCCATACGACTGAGAATGCTGACAGCCCAGACTCCACAAAACTAAACAGCCAGGCAAAGGCCCTGATGCCATTGCAGTATGCAATCCTTAAGGAAGACAGAGGGAAGATCCTACACACAGACTTGGAGAGAAACCAAGGAAGGGACTTGAATAAATAGATACCACAGAGGCTCACACATCCCAATTCAACTGTATAACCGGTAAGGTTGGTGGCGGATCCTGCAGACTGACTGCACCTGTGCAAAATTCTATCCATGTGCAACTCCTCCTCGAGCAAGGCCCAGCCTCACACACCTGAGCCAGGAGTCGCTCCACTCAAGTCGCTCTTGTACTTTGGCCTTCAGCTGGAAGCCTCCTCATTAGCATCATACAGTCCCCTTCACCAGACTCACCTCAGGCATGAGCTTCACTCCTCCCCACCGCCCCCCCCCCCACCCCGTGCACCCCCTCCCAATTTCTCAGCAGGAGTCCTCCTCATTAGCATAATATATTTGCCGCCTTCCCTGTCTCCCTCATTATCATGATGTATTCACCTTGGCTCCCTCCTGTCTACTGGACACAGAGACCTCCAAGGGAGACTAGGAGCTTGAATGGGAACTGGGCAGGAGGCTCCTTATCAGTTCCTTATATGCAGCTATTTGGTTCAGCCTCCTGATTAGAGCATCGCTGGGTGGCTCCTGCCCCTCCACAGAGTAACTCTGAGCCTGGGCAAAGGGGGCCAGTTCAGGATCTGCCTCATGCATTCTGAGTTACAGTGGTTCATCCCGGTGAAAAATGGAGGAATGACCTCCAGAAGCACAAAACACAGCACTCAGCTCCAGCCCGACAGAGGGGTGTAGAGGCACACACATGTCTCAGGATTTAAGGAAAGGACTAAAGAATGAAGTCAATTTTTCCTTTTCCCTGACTCTTTCATTCTGTTCCCTCAGGATCAAATTACAGGGTCTCTAATGGGATATTGGAAAGTTAGTAACAAGTAGCATTTTTGCCTCTGATATTTTTGTGGGGGAAGTACTAATTACTCTGAAGAGACATTTATCTCCTCCTCAAAAAAATAAATAAATAAATAAAATACTACCTGTTTTTCTCCATCACAGCCACACGTCTGGGCAGTTCCACATCTATTTTTCCTCTTTGTTCTGGTGTGTGTACCAGGGCGTGCAAGGACGCTGTCTCAGAGCTTGGGTGTTGTCCCTTAGCTTTTTCCATTCAAAGCCGGTGCTCTACCGCTTGAGCCACAACTCTACTCCTGGCTTTTTGATGGTTAATTGGAAATGAATCTCATGGACTTTTCTTGCCTGGGCTGACTTTGAACCTTGATTCTCAGATCTCCCCCATTTGAGAAGCTAGTCATGAGCCACAGGTGGCTTTTTTTCCTTATTAAGGAAGATAACCTCCAGCTGTTGCTCAATGAAATCCTGCACTAAACTGAGCTCTCTGGCTTGTGAACAAATACTCTCAGGTAGAAAGAAGGTAAAGAAACTTCTACAACCTCATTAGGAGATGATACGGACAACCTGGGAGAAAAACTCACCCAATTTTGCTATATATATGGATAGATAGATAGATACTTCCTTAAATTCGTATTAAATAATAGTTCACCACAAATGACTACATGGATGTTAGTTCCAGTGATTGAGGCCTTCTACAACATTCAAATTCTGAAGATCCCATGCCAGGTTTTTCCCAGTCAAAAACTGCTACTAAGATCAGAAACACAACCTATGTCTTCACTGGTCCTGTGAAAAATTGTATACAGAATAAAACCGGAAAGTACATGCTTTTCATTTGAATCGCAGAGCACTGTGATACCAAAGGAGGAAATGCAGTCCTTTTAAGACACACCTCATGGCAATAAACTTATTTTCGAAAATAGGGTAGGTGTTAGAATCTACTTCTGTTCAAGTAGTTGCTTTGCCTCAAGTACCAACATTTTGAGGTACCTGCCATTATTTAAGAAAACTATTTTAATCCACGCTCAACCTATTATAAGCAGTGTTTTTCTAGAGACTGGAGGCATGGTTCAAGGAGTAGTACTCTAACTGCATAGGAAATGTTTTTGGGCAATTTGGCTATGTGTCCTAGTTTTGGTTGACTGCTGGGGTAAATTTTTAACCCCTTTCAAACTAGCCAGTCATTAAAGATTAAATTCAGTTCCTCTCACTCCTCCTGTTTTGTATTTTTTTCTGTTTCATTTTGCCAGTCCTGGGGCTTGAAATCAGGGCCTAGGCACTGTCCCTGGCTTCTTTCTGCTCAAGGCTAGCACTCCACCTCTTGAGCCACAGTGCCACTGCCAGCTTCTTCTGTTTATGTGGGGCTGAGCAATGAAAGCCAGGGCTTCATGCATGCAAGGTAAGCACTCTACTGCTAAGCCACATTCCCAGACCCTGTACTGCTTAGTTTTGAAATAGTGTCTTGTTTCCTTCCCGGATAAACATTGGGACCTCAATTCACCTGCAGGAGGCTTTGCACTGTGGCTGGGATGACCAGGCTTTGAAACTATGCCCAGCTTCTTTCCAGGAGATGGCATCTTGCTGATTTTTCTCCTAGGCCTGAATCTCAAGCCACAATCTTCTTGTTTACAGCGTCCTAGGTACCTAGGATTACAGATATGTGCCACCAGGGCTGGATATGGTACCTTTTTATTTTTTTTAAATATATCCACAATTCTCCCTTTCCATTTTCCACTTTAACACACAATTCTTTTTTTGTTTGTTTTATTTTTTGCCAGTCCTGGGCCTTGGACTCAGGGCCTGAGCACTGTCCCTGGCTTCTTTTTGCTCAAGGCTAGCACTCTACCACTTGAGCCACAGCACCATTTCTGGCCATTTTCTATATATGTGGTGTTGGGCAATCGAACCCTGGGCTTTATGTATACTAGGCAAGCCCTCTTTCCAGTGGAAAGAACATGCCCAGATGTTCTTTAACAATTCTTTTGCATGTTTTTTTCCCCCACTTCTTGCCCTCTGAACGTTTGTGCTCCTTGGGTCTCTGTCCTATGATATACTTGCACCAATACAATTCCTAAATTGCCAATTTTTGAGGCTGAGCCATAAATCCATTGAGCAAACCCAAATCTCTTAAGCCTCGACAACCAATTCCTATTTGCTGTCTTCACTAGAGAGTCTATTATTTCCAAATTAATCTACATCTTTTAAATTCTTCTTCTTTTTCTTATTTCACTATGGAGCTGCCATCTCTTTAGTGTCTGCAAGCACAAACCAAAACCAAAATTAAAAAACAAACAAACAAACAGTAATGAGGCTTCAATTCTCTTTCACCCTTTCTCCCTGCCTCCCTAATATTTCCTATTGTCCTTAGGATGAAAACTTTATAGCTTGCATGCTGTCACCATCATCTAGTTCCTGCTACTTCAACAGCATCCTGTTTCATCCTTCTCCTCACTCTCCAAACCAGTTTGAAGTATAGAGGCAACAAGAATAATGGGATAGGGCTGAGAATATGTCCTATTGACAAGAGTGCTTGCCTTGTATACATGAAACCCTGGGTTCAATTCCCCAGCACCACATATATAGAAAAAAGCCAGAAGGGGTGCTGTGGCTCAAGTGGCAGAGTGCTAGCCTTGAGCAAAAAGAAGCCAGGGACAGTGCTCAGGCCCTGAGTCCAAGGCCCAGGACTGGTGAAAAAAAAAATAAATAATGGGACAAACAAAGAGAAGAAGAATGGGACAAGGTAAGGTACAGTCAGTACTGCCCTACTAAAACGTTAATAGAGCAACCATTTTCCATCTCTACCAGCAGACAGTATCTGACACAATTCCTTTGGATGATGAAAGTACACTTGGTGGAAATTGGCCATGAGAAGGTACATGAGTAACTGTTGAAAGCTCTCAAAACTATCAGATCTTAGGAGAGAGATTGCGTTGGAATTTGAGACCTTTATCCCGAGGATTAGATTTGCTTTATGTCTTTGGTGGTCACAATACCTCAGCAATTCACCAGTCATTATCTCTATGATTTCAAAACCCAGTAGATTCTCCACAATAAGCACAAAGAATGTACGGATTAATAAAGCGCTGGGAGTTTCAGTGTGTGTTTCTCTGAGGAGTCATCTGAGCATGGCTATTTTTGTTTCTATGTAGAGAAGGTTGTTTTTTTTTTTAATAGCTCTAAAAATATGTTGTTGTCTAGTTGACTCCAATTGGCCTATGACTTACATCAATAATAGTAGAAGGCAAAATGGTTGGTAGCTCTGAATGTCTTAATTCCAAGACCTGTTTGTATGTCATCTTATGCAACAAAACAGATATGTAAGCAAAGGTATAATATAAGGATCTTTAGATGGGAATATTTTATTCAGTTATTTGGGAATTTATAGTGTATCCACAAAGGTTCTTTAAAAAGGGAGGCAGGCCAAGAGTTGATGGTTCATGCCTATAATCCTATCTACTCAGGAGGCTGAGATCTGAGGGTCATGGTTCAAAGCCAGTCCAGGCAGGTAAGTTTGTGAGACTCTTATCTCCCATTAAACACCAAAGAAGGGGAAATGGAGCCATGGCTCAACTGGCAGAGTGCTAGCCTTAAGCAAAAAAGCTGAGAGACAGATCCTAGGCCCTGAGTTCAAGCCCCAGGATAGGCACAAAAAAGAGGGAGAGAGGTGGGGTATCAGAAGGAGGAGAGCTGTAACAAGAGGAGCAGAGATCAGCCCGAAAACAGTATTCATCACAAGGGTCACAAAGGCAGAGCTGATCACCATTAAAAGCTAGCCTGGGCAAAATAGTCTGTGAGGCTCCATCTCCAATTAACCAGCAAAAAGCTAAGTTGGAGACATTGCTCAAGTGAAATAGAGCAAGCCAACAGAGAGAGCATGAGCCTTTGAGTTCAAGACCTGGTACCAGCAATAAATTAATACATAAATCCATACATACATTGAGATGCTAAGTTTGTGGTGATCTGTTACAACAGAAAAAAGGAAATTAATAGAAACAAAATCTTAAGAAATCAACATTCACCTACTATGGCAGCAGAAGTGGTACTAGAACCACCAATCCATCTTATAACTAGGCAGGCTGTTAAATACTAAGGTTTGCCTCTTGGATGTATGTACACAACTATTTCATTAACAGGTGCCCTGGGAAGAAATTTGGGGAACATGCCTTCTCTCCTGGCATGAGCAATTAGGGTGCTCTTTACAGGAGCACAGCAAACTGAATATAATATGTTCCAGCTCCTGGATGCCTGCGTGTGTGCAAGGCCCTCACCAGATCCAATCAACAGATTCTTGACTTCTGCTGTACAGAATAGTCCACAAAAATGCACTTTGATTGTTATAAAACATTCAATATTCTATTTTAGGTACCAAAAAAGACTAAAACAAGAAGAGAGGGAAAATTACCTTTGAAGGTAATTGGAGTACATATGAAATAAAATATTGTTTATTTAAAATGAAACTTATATTGTTTCCAGATTACTTATATACTATAATATTGACTGTATTATTTCAAAGTGTAACACATTACTTTTACATATAATTTATATATTACTTTTACTAGTAGCATATTAATGTATTACTTTGTATTATAGGCTTTTATTATTACAAAGTGTAGGACAATCATTTAATACAATAAATATGCTGGGAGGAAAGAATGCAGAAACATATAAAGTACTTAAAAAACAGTGGAGGCAAAACATGGGGGAAGAAAGAAACTTTAAATGAAGACAAGGAACTCTAGCATAGTAATTCAACTGTCATGCACAGTAATCCAAAAATGTCAGTAAATACTATCAAAATAAGTTTTCTGAATACACCATATTTCTAAATAAGCTGAAATAAACATTAGAAAACAACTTTCAACCTACAAGAAATAAGGTCAAGGCCACACTGCTCAGTCATGGTAGCTTAACTTTGTGGTTCTCCTGATGTTGCTTGGAAAACTCTCAGATTGGATTTTTTTTTCATCAGATATGCTTTTATTTATTTATTATTTATTTATTTATTTATATATATTTTCTAATTGTCAAAGTGATGCACAGATAGGTTACAGTTTCACATATTAGGCATTGGATACATTTCTTGTACTGTTTGTTACCTCCTCCCTCATTCCCCCCTTCCTTCTCCCCCTTTCATTCTCCCCCCATGAATTGTTCAATTGGTTTACACCAAACAGTTTTGCAAGTATGCTTTTGTAGTCATTTGTCTTTTTATCCTGTGTCTCTCAATTTTGGTATTCCCTTTCAGTTTCCTAATTCTAATACCAGTATATACAATTTCCAATGTACTCAGATAAGATACAGTGATAGTGCAGGTACAACCACGGGAAGGGGATACAAGAGGATCATCAACAATAGACGCTATGGTTTCACATGGCATGTTGAAAGTAATTACAACAGTGATATATCACTCATTTCCATAACACGGAGTTCATTTCACTTGGCTTATAGCTACGTTCTTCTTAATGGCTGCAGTGTACTCCATTGAAGTTCTTAACTTGGTATTAAGCAGTAAAGAGTTGAAGGAATTACAGTATTTATATTAGATATACTCAAGACAAGTGAGATAAAATGAGGCAGAAAGTATTAAATATTCTCTGGCCTACTTGTAATAGAATGCATGAGAGTCAAAGAATACCTCATCCCTGAATGCAGGGAATTAATGAACCTCAATGTTTTGACCCCTCTATTCAATTCCCGTGGTGACCATGAGAAGTAGAGACCTATTTAAGTATAGATGAGTAACCAGAGTATATTTTTTAAAAATCCACCTCCCAGTAATGAGAGGGAAAGAATATCACAGATACCCAACAGGGAAATCCCTGCTGAAGTGGATAGTGCATCTGCTTCTACTGGAATGTACTTAGAGTTATGAGGCCGTCTCAGCCATCTCTCTTGCAGTTTCATGACTAGCGTCATCACAACCAGTCAGGAATACCATGTATAGGGAAATGCCTGGGAAACAAAGAGCCATATTCAGAGGCTCATAGGATGTTACCCTTATCACTTCCCTTCTGTGATTCACAAAATAGACCCCAACAGTAATCAAACTCACCTAACAGTAATGCGTATATAATGCAGAGCCTACTTGCATTGATACACTATAGGCTTCAAGTCATCTAGAATCTATCTATAAAAACAACCTAACATGGCAAAGTGTTCATTGCACAAAGACTTTATGCACTGGTATATAATAATGTTCCTAATCATATGGGAGACCAGAAATGTCATCAACATGCGACTTGAAATTGAGCAAAGCACATCTGGCTCCCAACAGGGACAGCTTGCCTGCTAGACTGCACAGGAGGGGCTGGCAAATTCAGCTACCCAGGTGCATATATCAGTAGAGGCAGCAAGCTGGGGAAAGCCCAAAAAAACCTATGCCATCACCCAAAGTAGTTCCCGTGAAGCTCAGACCCACACAAGAGTGCAGAAGGAAAGAACATGGACCCATATCTTGATAAGACATAAAGGTTTCCAGCTGATACAATATCTCTCATAAGGTATGTCTTAGAAGCAAGTGTGGATCATCAGCACACACACACAAGAGCCAAGAATCAAATGTAGCAGTAAACAGAGTCTTTCTATCTCCCTAGGCCCTTCTGTTAACTCCAACTTTTCCTAGGTGTCATGGGCTATGCACCAGTGATGACAGAAAACACATGTAGCTTCAAACCTCCCTGCCCACACTCTGAAACACTTCTGTGAAAGGTAATGAACATTTTTGTTGGTCCTATTCACTGAGCGTCCACAGTAGACAGACACTCATACTTCCCTCTAGATCCCCCAGATCAAGCTAGCCCTTCTCAGGTATCTGAGGGATACTGACTCACAAGTCTGCACACATGCCCTACCAAGCATATTACATGTAATCAGTTCACAGGACGGGAGGACCAAAAGCATAAATCTGAAACTACAGCTACAGGAAGAATTCCAAGTCATGTGAGAACAGCCTCCAAACCATTCTTCCATAGCAGATGGGTACCCCCATCTGAATAGAAAGGCTGACCTTCTGTGAGGAATTCATGTCATCCCTTGGTTGCTGTTTTTCCTGCATTGTGGAGATGATGCTCAGAAATCTCTTGACCTTTCTGCAATAGATATCAATGCTGTATATCCACTCAGCAAATAATGCATACAATGCCTATGTGATCAGATTCTTTATGTAGAATCAACTTCCAGAGGAACTAGCAGTAGAAAGAGAGGAGTGAGCAGAAGTAAACTCATGCAGAACATATCTGCATTACTGGATGCTCAATTTCAAAGTTCAAGGTCTACGAAGCACCTGAAAATGTTACACTGACCCAGCAGATGGTGCTGACAGCACCTGTACCACTTTACGTGGCTTCAGTGTAACTCACAATGAGGACTGGTGGCAGAACTGTGTAGAAAAATTGAGAGAACCAGTAGACACCTTAGTGTTTTGGAACATATCTATATAGACCTAATAATGTGACCTCTCCCAAGGAAAATTTCCATGCTGAAAGGACCCCACTGATTTTCTGTATTGACTCTTGACACAGCACTCTGGATTACCCCTCAGGATGCAGTTCAACCCCTGTGATGGCTGCTAAGCTAAGAACCTCAGAAGTGATTGGAGGCTGTATGTTTAGAGCTGATCAACATCTCTCTGCATCATGGAAGATTAATGATAACCCTGGAGAAGGAAACCTCCCCACACCCAGAGAATACATGTTTATCAATACATAGCCTGAAGAGTTTATCTCCTGTGGCTTTGTTCATTTTAAACATGAAAAATATTCTTCAACATGTACAGAAGACTTGAATGCTATAAAAATCAGCTTTCTAACCCCAAGAATAACACTGCTCCCGACCTTCTCACATCAAGCAATGGAGCCCACCAAGTGACCTTTGCCAATGGAGCACTCAAATTTCTATACAAGTGTCCAGATAGGGGCCTGGCCTGCTCAGAGCCAATATTGTTCCTGACCAAAATGAGTCCTGAGATGTCAGCCTGGGGGCTGTCTCTCTGGGGACACCAAGGCATCACCTGTGGAAATTCCAAAGCAATTGAAAGCAACCTACCTGCATTCAGACTGAAATGGCCACTTGAGGGACTCATATACACATGCTCTGAGTGCCAGAAAAACTCAAACTACTGTCTATACAGCAATGATACTAAGGTGCCATGACCTTCATCCAAGACAAAAGTCAAACATCTCTAGATGAAACACATCTCCCAAAATATATCTTGGGCAGAAAATTTTCATAGAAAGAAGAATGCAGTCTCCAGACTTTATAAGATAACATCTGGGGATAACTAAACATATGGAAGAGAAAAGAAGAAGCGAAGCTCTTTGTTATGTCCTTCACCTCACCTTGGTAAGTGTCTAAGATGCTGCTCTTTGCCATCAACTTTCTTAAGCAACTACCAGAGGAAATGCCTAGTCCTCCTGGGAGGAGCAGCAACTATGCCAAGCATGCTGTGTTCAGTATGATATTGGTGATGATATTGGAGAAACCAGACGTGGAGGGCCCGGAAATGGAGGACCGTGGCACAGAAGTGGAGGACCCTGAAGCAGAAGTGGAGGGCCGGACTTCCTGCCTGTCACCGGAAACGAGGCCCAGGAGGCCCGGGAGGTCCCGAGAGGGGACACGGCAGCTGCTGTGCATTCTCCAGGCACAGCCGCAGTGAGGCAGAACTTCCTGCCTAATTTGCCGGGAGGCGGGACTTCCTGTCGCGTACGGGAAGTGCCCGTGAATGGCGACATAGCACTTGCTGGGCTCTCCAGGGGCCTCGCCTTCAGTGAGGCGGGACTTCCTTCCATGCTCGATGGGAGGCGGGACTTCCAGTTTGGCACTTCAAGTGGGTCAAAAGGGCCATGCAGTGCTTCCCGGTCCCTCCCGGGGGGGGGGGGGGGGCACCCCCCTTGCCGCGGGGCGGGACTTCCAACAGGGGCGGGACTTCTGGCCAGGCACCGGAAGTCTGCATCAGAGGCCTGGTTGCAGTGTCCGCTCTTTGTTCCCTGTGGGGTTTAGATGCTGCGATGGGGGACTTCCGGTCGGTGAGGCTGGTGCTGCTTCCTGTGCTGGATGGGCTGCTGCATGGGCGGCGTGTGGTGCTGGGGAGCGGCTTGCCATGGCGCCAGGAGATCATGGGCTGCGCGGTAAATTGAGGTACACGGGGGCGGGGGGGTGGGGCAGTGGGGGAACTGAGTCACGGGAGGGGGAAACTGAGTCACGGGGGGGAAACTAAGTTACGCGGGGGGGAAAACTGAGTCACGGGGTGGAAAGTGAGTCACAGGGGGGAAACTGAGTTGCGAGGGCTGAGTCACGGGGGGGTCGATTGGGTAAACCGAGGCACGCAGTTCCTCAGAACAGGGCCACTTCCGGCAACGGCGACCACTTCCGGTTGTCCATGGCCACTTCTGGGCGCCCTGGGGGGGGCAAGTTATGCATCCATCCACCCCCCACCCCGTCCTCCCCATGCCCTCCCTCTCCTGACCCCTCCCGTGACCCTTAACATGTCCCCAAACATGACCCCTCCCATGACCCCTCCCGTGACCCCTCCCATGACCCCCTCCCTCACTTCCCACAGGATCTCCAGGCTCTGGACCTGGTCATTGGCGCCGAAACCGTTGTGGTGCGGGAGAGACAACCCCCCGCCACTGTCTGTTCTTCCTTCCTGTCCGTCTGTCTGAGGGCTTAGGACCCCCAGCTCTGCCCATCCACGCATGGGGTACTGGTGCTTAGTACCCCCAGCTCTGCCCATCCACCCGTGGGGTACTCGTGCTTTGTAAACCAAGCCTCATCCACCATAGGGTACTGGTGCATGGTTCCCACAGCGCCATTCACCCGTGGGGTACTGGTGCTTGGTACTCCCCCAGCTCCATCCACCCATGGGGTACTGGTGTTTGGTTCCCCAGCTCCATCCACCATAGGTTACTGGTGCTTGGTACCCCCCAGCTCCGTCCACCCATGGGGTACTGGTGCTTGATACCCCCAGCTTCATCCACCATAAGGAACTGGTGCTTGGTACCCCCAGCTCCCTCTATCCACCATGTGGTACTGGTGCTCGGTACTCCCCAGCTCCATCCACCCGTGGGGGTACTGGTGCTTGCTACCCCCAGCTCTGTCACCCCCTACACAGGCGGTGGACAACCTGGTCCTGGGGAAGACGGCGGAGAAGGACAATGCCTGCTGCATGCTCTCCAGGTGAGGACCTCGTGATCCCTGACCCCATGACCCCCATGACCCTGTGACCCCCCGACCCTGTCGCCCACCCCATTAACCCCCCAATTATCCCCCAAAGGCATCTGGGGATGGGAAGGGGGGAATTCAGGGGCCTGTGACCCCTCCCTGACCCGGGGAAGGAGGGGTCAGGGGTCGTGACCCCGGCCGGGGTCAGAGGTCACACGGGGGGAACCTCTTGTCTGCAGGCTGAGTGGCCGGACACACAGCGTATTACGGGCATGGCACTGGTGTGGTGCTGGAGCGCAGGTGGGTTCACCCTGGAGGGGGGTGTCGGGGTCAGGGGTCAGGGGTCAGGGGTCACGCCTGGTCTCAAGCCCACAGATGGCCAGCCGCGGATGGAGGAGCTGCGGATCCATAAGGAGACATGGGTGATGTTCTCGGCGCATGGAGGAGCTGGTGGCCCAGTAGGTCGAGAGCGGGGAGCCCATGTAAAGGGGATCGGGGCTCACGGGGGGGGGTCAGGGTCATGGGGGTCACTGGTGGTCAGGAGGGGGCCTAGGCCGAATCCTGGGGCCTGGATACAATCAGGAGCCTGGGCGTTTGGGTCTGGATGTGGGACTGGGTGCTGCTCTGAGTCCTCATCCAGGGTGCTGTGCTTAGTCCTGGACCTGGATTCAATCAGGAGCCTGGGTGTTTGGCCTAGATCTGGACCCGGGTGCTGGGCTTAGTCCTGGGCCTGGATTCCATCAGGAGCCTGGGTGCTGCGCTAAGTGCTGAGACTGGATGAGATCTGGATCCTGGGTGCTGGTCTTAGTCCTGCGGCTTGGGTGCTGTGCTTAGTCCTGGGCATGGATTTGATCAGGCTCCTGGGTGCTGCGCTTAGTCCTGGGCCTGGATTTGATCAGGATCCTGGGTGCTGCGCTTAGTCCTGGGCCTGGGTGCTGCACTGAGTCCTGGGCCTGGATTCAATAAGGATCCCGGGTGCTGTGCTCATTCCTGCTCCCAGGTGCTGTGCTCAGTCCTGCTTCTGGGTGCTGTGCTTAGTCCTCAGCTTGGATTAGCTTAGGATTCTGGGTGCTGCGCTTAGTGCTGCAGCCGGGAGTAGAACAGGATCACGGGTGCTTTGCTTAGACCTGGGCCTGGGTGCTGTGCTCAGTCCTCAGCCTGGATGAGATCAGGATCCTGGGTGCTGTGCTCAGTCCTCACCCTGGATTAGATCAGGATCCCGGGTGCTGCACTCAGTCCTCAGTCTGGATTAGATCAGGAGCACGGGTGTTGGGCTTAGTCCTGGGCCTGGATTTGATCAGGAGACTGGATAGGATCAGGATCCCGGTGCTGTGCTTAGACGTGGGCCCGGGTGCTGGGCTTAGTCCTGGGACTGTATGAGAACAGGAGCCTGAGTGCTGGGCTTAGTCCTGGACCTGGATTCGATCAGGAGCCTGGGTTCTGGGCTTAGTCCTGGGCACTGAGACCAGGTCCCGGGTGCTGCGCTCAGTCCTCGTCCCGGGTGCTGTGCTTATTCCTACGCTGGGTGCTGCGCTCAGTCCTGGTCCCAGGTGCTGTGCTTAGTCCTCCTCCTGGATTTGATCAGGATCCCGGGTGCTGCGCTCAGTCCTGGTCCCGGGTGCTGCACTCAGTCCTACTCCTGGATTCAATCAGGATCCCGGGTGCTGTGCTGAGTCCTGCTCTGGGACGCTGTGCTCAGTCCTGGTCCTTGGGGCTGTGCTCAGTGCTCAGTCTGGATTCAATCAGGATACCAGGTGCTGTGCTCATTCCTGCTCCCGCGTGCTGCGCTCAGTCCTCAACCTGGATGAGATCAGGATTCCAGGTGCTGTGCTTAGTCCCACGCTGGGTGCTGCACTCATTCCTGGGCCTGGATTAAATCAGGATCCTCGGTGCTGTGCTTAGTCCTGGGCTGGGTGCAGCACTTAGTCCTTGGGTGTGGATTATTAGACCAGGATCCCAGGTGCTGCATTCAGTCATGGGCCTGGGTTAGATCAGGAGCCTGGGTGTTGGGCCTGGATCTGGGCCCGGGTGCTGGGCTTAGTCCTGGGCCTGGATTATATCAGGAGCCTGCGCGTTTGGGTCTGGCTGTGGGACCTGGTGCTGCGCTTAGTCCTCATCCAGGGTGCTGTGCTTAGTCCTGGGGCTGGATGAGATCAGGGGCCTTGATGAGAACAGGGGCCTGGGCATTGGGTCTGGATGTCGGCCTGGGAACTGTGCTTAGTCCTGGGTCTTGGTGCTGCACTTAGTCCTGGGCCTGGACTCGAACAGGAGCCTGTGTTCTGCGCTAGTGCTGAGCTTGGATGAGATCAGGATCCTGGGTGCTGGACTTAGTCCTGCTTCTGGTTGCTGCGCTGAGTCCTCAGCCTGGATTAGCTTAGGATCCTGGGTGCTGCGCTTAGTGCTGCTGCGTAAAGTAGATCACGATCACGGGTGCTGTGCTTAGTCCTAGGACTGGGTGAGGTGCTCAGTCCTCTGCCTGGATGAGATCAGGATCACGGGTTCTGCACTCAGTCCTCAGTCTGGATTAGATCAAGAGCACTGGTGTTAGGCTTAGTCCTGGAACTGGATTTGATCAGGAGCCTGGATGTGATCAGGATCCCAGGTGCTGTGCTTAGACATGGGCCTGGGTGCTGGGCTTAGTCCTGGGCCTGGATAAGATCAGGATCTGAGGTGCTGTCCTTAGTCCTGGGCCTGGGTGCTGGGCTCAGTCCTCGGCCTTGGTGCTGTGTGCAGTCCTCGTCCTGGGTGCTGCACTTAGTACTGCTCCCAGGTGCTGTGCTTAGTCCTCAGCACAGGCGTTGGGCTCAGTCCTTGGCCTGGATGAGATCAGGATCCCGGGTGCTGCACTTAGTCCTCGTCCCAGGTGCTGTGCTCAGTCCTGCTCCTGGGTGCTGCGCTCGGTCCTCAGTCTGGATTAGATCAGAAGAACAGGTGCTACACTCAGTCCTTGAGCCCGAATTATTAGATCAGGATCCCGGGTGCTGCACTCAGTCCTTGGGCCTGAATTATTAGCTCAGGATCCTGGGTGCTGTGCTTTGTCCTGGGCCTGGATTCCATCAGGATCGGATGACAGGTGCTGGGCTTAGTCCTGGACCTGGATTCGATCAGGATCCTGGGTTCTAGGCTTAGTCCAGCCCTAGATGAGATCTGGATCCCAGGTGCTGTGCTTAGTCCTGGGCCTGGGTGCTGGGCTCAGTCCTCGACCGTGGTGCTGTGCGCACTCCTCGTCCCGGGTGTTGCTCTCAGTCCTGCTCCCAGGTGTTGTGCATTGTCCTCAGCTCAGGTGCTGTGCTAAGTCCTCGGCCTGGATGAGATTAGATCCCATGTGCTGCCCTCTGTCCTCCCTCCCAGGTGCTGCGCTCAGTCCACAGTCTGGATTAGATCAGGATCCCGGGTGCTGCACTCAGTCCTGGGCCTGGGTGCTGTGCTTAGTCCTTGAGCCCGAATTATTAGATCAGGATCCCAGGTGCTGCACTCAGTCCTTGGGCCTGAATTATTAGCTCAGGATCCTAGGTGCTGTGCTTTGTCCTGGGCCTGGATTCCATCAGAATCGGATCCCAGGTGCGGGCCTCAGTCCTGGGCCTGGGTGCTGCGCTTAGTCCTCAGTCTGCATTAGATCATTCTCCCAGGTGCTGGGCTTAGTCCCATGCTGCGTCCTGCGCTCAGTCCTGGTCCCGGGTGCTGTGCTCAGTCCTAATCCTGGATTAGATCAGGATCCTGGGTGCTGCACTTACTCATGGGCCTGGGTGCTGCGCTTAGTCTCAGGCCTGGATTTGATCAGGATCCCGGGTGCTACGCTCAGCCTTGGGCCTGGATTTGATCAGGACCCCGGGCGCTGCGCTGAGTCCTGGGTCTGTATGAGATCAGGCTACCAGGTGCTATGCTCAGTACTGTTCCCGGGTGCTGTGCTTAGTCCTTAGTCTGGATTAGATCAGGATCCCAGGTGCTACGATTAGTCCTGTGCTGGGTGCTGCGCTCAGTTCGTGGCCCGGGTGATGTGCTCAGTCCTCAGCCCATGTGCTGCGCTCAGTCCTTGGCCTGGATGAGATCAGGTTTCCGGGTACTGGGTAGAGTCCTGGTCCTGTGTGCTGCACTTAGTCCTCAGTCTGGATGAGATGAGGATCCCGGGTGCTGCACTGAGTCCTGGTCCTGGGTGCTGCGCTCAGTCCTCAGCCTGGGTGCTGCACTCAGTACTCATCCCGGGTGCTGTGCTTATTCCTATGCTGTGTGTTGCGCTCAGTCCTGCTCCCAGGTTCTGTGCTCAGTCCTCCTCCTGGATTTGATCAGGATCCCGGATGCTGCGCTCAGTCCTGGTCCCGGGTTCTGAACTCAGAACTCCACCTGGATTCGATTAGTATCCCGGGTGCTGCACTGAGTCCTGCTCCGGGACACTGTGCTCAGTCCTGGTCCCGGGTGCTGTGCTCAGTCCTCAGTCTGGATTCAATCAGGATCCCAGGTGCTGTGCTCAGTCCTGCTCCCGGGTGCTGTGCTCAGTCCTCAACCTGGATGAGATCAGGATTCCAGGTGCTGTGCTTAGTCCCACACTGGGTGCTGCACTCAGTCCTGGGCCTGGATTAAATCAGGATCCTGGGTGCTGTGCTTAGTCCTGGGCTGGGTGCTGCACTTAGTCCTTGGGCGTGGATTATTAGATCAGGATCCCGGGTGCTGACTCAGTCATAGGCCTGGGTTAGATCAGGAGCCTGGATGTTGGGCCTGGATCTGGGCCCGGGTGCTGGGCTTAGTCCTGGGCCTGGATTAGATCAGGAGCCTGGGCATTTGGGTCTGGCTGTGGGACCTGGTGCTGCGCTTAGTCCTCCTCCTGGGTGCTGTGCTTAGTCCTGGGGCTGGATGAGATCGGGGGCCTGGATGAGATCAGGGGCCTGGGCATTGGGTCTTGATGTCGGCCTGGGTGCTGTGCTAAGTGCTGAGCCTAGATGAGATCAGGATCCTGTGTTCTGGGCTTAGTCCTGGGCCTAGATGAGATCTGGATCCCAGGTGCTGTGCTTAGTCCTGGGCCTGGGTGCTGGGCTCAGTCCTCGGCCATGGTGCTGCGTGCAGGCCGCATCCCAGGTGTTGCGCTCAGTCCTGCTCCCAGGTGTTGCCCATAGTCCTCAGCTCAGGTTCTGTGCTAAGTCCTTGGCCTGGATGAGATTAGATCCTGTGTGCTGCCCTCAGTCCTCCCTCCCAGGTGCTGCGCTCAGTCCACAGTCTGGATTAGATCAGGATCCTGGGTGCTGCACTTAGTCCTGGGCCTGGGTGCTGCGCTAAGTCCTTGATCCCGAATTATTAGATCAGGATCCCAGGTGCTGCACTCAGTCCTTGGGCCTGAATTATTAGCTCAGGATCCTAGATGCTGTGCTTTGTCCTGGGCCTGGATTCCATCAGAATCAGATCCCAGGTGCTGGCCTCAGTCCTGGGCCTGGGTGCTGCGCTTAGTCCTTAGTCTGGATTAGATCAGGATCCCAGGTGCTGGGCTTAGTCCCATGCTGCGTCCTGCGCTCAGTCCTAATCCTGGATTAGATCTGGATCCCGGGTGCTGCATTTAGTCATGGGCCTGGGTGCTGCGCTTAGTCTCAGGTCTGGATTTGATCAGGATCCCGGTTGCTGCGCTCAGCCCTGGGCCTGGATTTGATCAGGATCCCGGGTGCTGTGCTGAGTCCTGGGTCTGGGTGAGATCAGGCTCCCAGGTGCTATGCTCAGTTCCGTTCTCAGGTGCTGTGCTTAGTCCTTAGTGTGGATTAGATCAGGCTCCCAGGTGCTACGATTAGTCCTGTGCTGGATGCTGCGCTCAGTCCTTCGCCTGGGTGATGTGATCAGTCCTCAGCCCGTGTGCTGCACTCAGTCCTTGGCCTGGATGAGATTAGGCTTCTGGGTACTGGGCTCAGTCCTGGTCCTGCGTGCTGCACTTAGTCCTCAGTCTGGATGAGATCAGGATCCCGGGTGATGCACTGAGTCCTGGTCCCTGGTGCTGTGCTCAGTCTTCGGCCTGGGTACTGCACTCAGTCCTCGTCCCGGGTTCTGTGCTTATTCCTACGCTGGGTGCTGCGCTCAGTCCTGCTCCCGGGTGCTGTGCTCAGTCCTCCTCCTGGATTTGATCAGGATCCCGGGTGCTGCGCTCAGTCCTGTTCCCGGGTGCTGCACTCAGTCCTCCTCCTGGAATTGATCAGGGTACTGGGTGCTGTTATTAGTCCTGCAGCCTGTGTGTTGCACTTAGTCCTGGGCCTGGATTAGATCAGGATTCCAGGTGCTGTGCTCAGTCCTGCTCCCAGGTGCTGCACTCAGTCCTCGGCCTGGATGAGATCAGGATCCCAGGTGCTGCACTTAGTCCTTCTGGGTGCTGCGCTTAGTCCTCAGCCTGAATTAGCTTAGGATCCTGGATGCTGAGCTTAGTGCTGCAGCTTAAAGTAGATCAGGATCACGGGTGCTCTGCTTAGTCCTAGGACTGGGTGCTGTGCTCAGTCCTCAGCCTGGATGAGATCAGGATCCCAGGTGCTGCACTCAGTCCTCAGTCTGGGTTGATCAGGAGCATGGGTGTTGGGCTTAGTCCTGGGCCTGGATTTGATCAGGAGCCTGGATGAGATCAGGATCCCAGGTGCTGTGCTTAGTCCTGGGCCTGGTTCCTGCGCACAGTCCTCATCTCAGGTGCTGCACTCAGTCCTGCTCCCAGGTGCTGTGTTTAGTCCTCAGCTCAGATGCTGCGTTCAGTCCTCGTCCCAGGTGCTGCGCTCAGTCCTCAGTCTGGATTAGATCAGGATCCTGGGTGCTGCACTCAGTTCTGGGCCTTGGTGCTGCGCTTAGTCCTTGAGCCCGAATTATTTGATCAAGATCCCGGGTGCTGCACTCAGTACTTGGGCCTGAATTATTAGCTCAGGATCCTGGGTGCTGTGGTTTGTCCTGGGCCTGGATTCCATCAGGATCGATTCACAGGTGCTGGGCTTAGTCCTGCGCCTGCCTGCTGCGCTTAGTTTTCAGTCTGGATTAGATCAGGCTCCTGGGTGCTGGGCTTAGTCCCGCGCTGGGTGCTGCACTCAGTCCTAATCCTGGATTAGATCTGGATCCCCTGTGCTGCACTTAGTCCTGGGCCTGGGTGCTGCGCTTAGTCTCAGGCTTGTATTTGATCAGGATCCCGGGTGCTGCGCTCAGCCCTGGGCGTGGATTTGATCAGGATCCCAGTGCTGTGCTGAGTCCTGGGTCTGGATGAGATCACGCTCCCAGATGCTATGCTCAGTCCTGCTCCCGGGTGCTGCGCACAGTCCTTAGTCTGCATTAGATCAGGATCCCAGGTGCAACGCCTAGTCCTGTGCTGGGTGCTGGGCTCAGTCCCTGGCCCGTGTGCTGTGCTCAGTCCTCAGCCCAGGTGCTGCGCTCAGTCTTTGGCCTGGATGAGATCAGGTTTCCGGGTACTGGGCTCAGTCCTGGTCCTGCGGGCTTCACTTAGTCCTCAGTCTGGATGAGATCAGGATCCCGGGTGCTGCTCTGAGTCCTGGTCCCTGGTGCTGCGCTCAGACCTCGGCCTGGTTGCTGCACTCAGTCCTCATCCCGGGTGCTACGCTCAGTCCTGCTCCCAGGTGCTGTGCTCAGTCCTCCTCCTGGATTCGATCAGGATCCTGGGTGCTGCGCTGAGTCCTGCTCCGGGATGCTGTGCTCAGTCCTGGTCCTGGGTGCTGTGCTCAGTCCTTAGTCTGGATTCAATCAGGATCCCAGGTGCTGTGCTCAGTCCTGCTCCCGGGTGCTGTGCTCAGTCCTCAGCTTGGTTGAAATCAGGATTCCAGGTGCTGTGCTTAGTCCTGCGTTGGGTGCTGCACTCAGTTCTGGGCCTGGCTTAGATCAAGATCCTGGGTGCTGCATTTAGTCGTTGGGCGTAAATTATTAGATCAGGATACCGGGCGCTGCACTGAGTCATGGGCCTGGGTTAGATCAGGATCCTGGGTGCTGTGCTTAGTCCCAGGCCTGGATGAGATCAGGATCTCGGGTGCTGCGCTTAGTCCTGGGCCTGGATTGGATCAGAATCCCAGGTGCTGTGCTCAGTCCTGCACTGGGTGCTGCGCTCAGTCCTCAGCCCAGGTGCTGCGCTGAGTCCTGCTCCCGGGTGCACTTAGGTAGCAGTAGACTTCTTCAGGTAAGAAGTTCCATAGAAACTACTAAGTGCCCCACAGCAATAACCCAGGACTGCCAGTAGCCATACATCAGAGAGGAAGAAAGTGAAAGGAAAATGCTCAACAAGCCCAATTTATCTCTAGTTTAACAAAGTCTGGGGAAAAATGACTTCAGATATCCAGTCACATCCTCTGGCTTCTTGCCGCTACTTTTCTGAGTATAAAATGCAGGCAAAAAAAAAAGTCTGGTACAAACCAGAGGAACAGAGGTGTTCATCACACATAGTAGGTTGATTTTCAGCTTTGATGGATTTAGGGGTGATTCTGTTTCAGTGATGTCAGCAGTCTCCCAAACCACCCCTATTATTTCCTAGATCACATGAAGATCTAGATACTGTGTTGCTCCATACGGTCATGTGAAATACTACTCTGCTTCCAGCTTGACCTGTGCCATTCCCAAGGTATGCAGCGGCCTACCATTTCTAATTAGGGAATGGAAATAGAACCTGCTCTCCAGCTCAAGAGGAGATGAAGGAATAATGCAGGACAGCAAGCACACTAAACCCAGACCTTAAGGGGGCCTAAACCCATTTGTCTCCGCAGAAATTGCTGGATCAGAGATGGACCTCCTGGGTTCAATCTCATCCCTCACGCCCAAGTCAAGGGAACTGGGTCTATTTTAGGACAGCCCACCCCACTTACTTGCTCAAATAGAGCGAGCAGTATATGACTTCCAAGTCAACTTCTCCAGATTCACCAGCTCTTCCTTCAACAAGGACAAGTCTGTAGACACTTAGGATAGCATGACCAAAATTCTGTAGCCCATTTATAGGCATTTTCTGTAGAAACACAAATCTGATGGAGCCTGTCCTTTCTGGTCATCTGCCCACATTCACTCTCATGCAAGGTGGATCCTTTTGATCAATATCCTGAACATCCCTGGTGTTCTCGACCACTGCAGTATTAAACAATATCCACCTTCAGTTTCCAATGAAATTTTGATTCTGGAACAATTTTTGCTCCAGAAGCAAGATGAGTTTTCATCGAGACAATACCTTCAGGTTTACCCTTTCCATCACTTACAGATTATGTCTGTCCTCTGGTAGGAAAACACAACTGAAGCTTAGATTCTGAATCCACAAGTGTACAGCTTTTGGCAGAGCTGGTCTGCAATATTAATGGAAAGAATACAAAGAGGACAGAAGCATTTAACCAAGAGGCCTCAGGTCAGGATTATCCAGCATAGAGTCAGAATTCAGACATGCCCATGAAATTGTCCAGAACTTAGCTTTAGTGACAATAAACATAAGGATTATTTAATTGTACAGGACAAATTCAAGGACACAAAAGTCCTGACACCAACAGTATGGTAGACCTGTAGCCTACCCCCATGATGGTGTCCTGAAAATACTATGGTACAGCATTTCAATAGCAGTCACTCCATCTAGCCAGGGCACAGAATGTTGACATAGCTTTCCTGAGCATCAGCTTCAAAATGAAGCAAATATTCAAGTATGTCAGTCTCCCAAACTAACAAGACATTCTCGATCAAGATAGTGCTTTCCCAAAACGTTTTTAGATGAGACTGGAGAGTCTTGGATAATTCTAAAACAAGATGGTAAGCAGACAAACATTTCCTCATTTAGTGACTATAATCCGCTGAAGTGAAGTTGCCAAAAAAGAGCCAGTTCGTTATGAGCCAAGATGATTTCCTGGGATTTCCTGGGATTCAGCTGTTTGAGTGGTGACGTAGAACACCAGGGAAATGCAGACTGGAAGCACTTCCCTTGAAACAGAAGTTCTGTCTTTGGGGCAGGGTGATAGAACAGGATCTAGTTTCAGTTTGTTGCAGGTGTGGAGCCAGTTTTGCCAGCACCATTTGTTAAAGAGGCTATCTTTCTTCTATTATTTTTTGTTTAGCTCCTTTATCAAAGATTAAGTAGGCATAGTTCTGCAGGTTCATTTCTGGGTCTTCAGTTCTGTTCCATTGGTCTTCAGGCCTGTTCCTGTGCCAATACCAAGCTGTTTTTATTACTATAGCTTTATAAGACAGCTTGAAGTTTGGTATTTAATTCCTCCAGCATTGTTCTTTCTGCTTAGGATTGTTTTTGCTATTGGCGTTTTTTTACTATTCCATATGAATTTCTCGATTGCTTCCTCTATTTTGTTAAAAATGGTGTTGGGATATTAATGGGTATTGCATTGAATTTGGAGATAGCCTTTGGCAATATTGCCATTTCAACTATATTAATCCACCCAATCCAGGAGCATAGAAGGTTTTCCCATTTCCTTAGTTCTGCCTAAATTTTGTTTTTAAAGGTCTCATCATAGAGGTCTTTCACTTCTGTGGTTAAATTTATGCCTATGTATTTTATGTTTATTCTGAGGCTATTGCAAAAGTGTTGCTTTCCTGATTTTGGCCTTGGTCTTCTGGTCATTGGTATATAGAAAGGCCATTGGTTTTTGAGGGTTTCTTTTATGTCCTGCTACTTTGCCAAAGTTTTGGATCAGCTGTAGTAGCTTGGGGGTAGAGTCTATGGGGTTCTTTATGTATAGGATCATGTCACCTGTGAAGAAAGAAACTTTAGCTTCATCATTTCCTATTTGGATCCCCTTTATGTTTTCTTCTTGTCTAATTGCTCTGGCTAGGAATTCTAGTACTATGTTGTAGAGGAGAGGAGAGAGCAGACATCCCTGTCTTGTTCCTGATTTTAAAGGGAGTGGGTTTCTGTCTTCACATTTGGGAGGATCCTGTGGACAGATTAGAAGTTCCTGAGAGTGGAATTTTACAGATCTGGCAGCTGAAGTTATCCTGACTCATCTGTATACTCTTCAATGGCCACTTTACCACCAGAACTCTATCTGAGCTAATTACCTTTGTGGAGGTAAAGCCGCTTTTGCAACCTAAAACCTAGTCTAGTGTACCACCTAAAATCTGTAGAAGATATTTTCCCTCTGCTATAACTCACCCACTTGATGCCTCCATCACTGTACTTATGACATTGTCCTGAGATTATCGTCTCTTCTACACTGGAACATTTTCAGATTAACCTGAGTTCTTGTTCCTGGCTATAAGCACCCATATTGGGCTCACAAACCCTTTCTTCGAACCAAGAGCTTATGCATTAAAAGACCCTCATCTAGAAGACAGCTTATGGAATCTAGTAGCAATTCAACTTCAATATCCACCTTCAGTTTCCAAGGAAATTTTGATTCTTGAACTATTTTTGCTCCAGAAGCAAGATGGGTTTTCATCGAGTCAATACCTTCAGGTTTAACCTTTCCATCACTTATAGATTATGTCTTTCCTCTGGTAGGAAAACACAACTGAAGCTTAGATTCTGAATTCACAAATGCACGGCTTTTGGCAGAGCTGGTCTGCAATATAAATGGAAAGAATACAAAGAGGACAGAAGCATTTAACCAAGATGCCTCAGGTCAGGATTATCCAGCAGAGAGTCTGAATTCAGACATGCCCATGAAATTGTCCAGAACTTAGCTTTAGTGACAATAAACATAAGGATTATTTAATTGTACAGGACAAATTCAAGGACACAAAAGTCCTGACACCAACAGTATGGTATACCTGTAGCCTACCCCCATGATGGTGTCCTGAAAATACTATGGTACAGCATTTCAATAGCAGTCACCAGGGATACCTATCCCATCAGCTATGACAGCCAACTCCTTCTAGCCAGGGCACAGAATGTTGACATAGCTTTCCTGAGCATCAGGTTCAAAATGAAGCAAATATTCAAGTATGTCAGTCTCCCAAACTAACAAGACATTCTCGATCAAGATAGTGCTTTCCCAAAACGTTTTTAGATAAGACTGGAGAGTCTTGGGTAATTCTAAAACAAGATGGTAAGCAGACAAACATTTCCCCATTTAATGACTAAAATCCGCTGAAGTGAAGTTGCCAAAAAAGAGCCAGTTCGTTATGAGCCAAGATGATTTCCTGGGATTCAGCTGTTTGAGTGGTTTGGGTTTTTCATGCCATTTCCTAGGCTACAGTCACAGGTGGGGTGAGAGTCTCATAACTAGAGAACCCAAGTTTTCACACTGGCAAATGTGGTTAAGGGTATGAATAAACAGGATGGAAGTCTCAATTCATTGCAAAGCACTTCCACCTTCCACTGCTGCTTCTCTCAGTTCATTTCCTTGCTCCTCTTCCTGCCAATTCTGCCCAGCAGTGCAGACAGAGGTGACATGCGGAAGTCCCATCCTTCCAGCTTGTTGCCTGAGCTTTTCCTGGGTAGGATTCTGTAGCCTTGGAATTTAGTGAAGAGTCCAGTACAGGGAAATATTGTGCCAAGCTAGACATGCTTTGGTGCCTATGTGTTCTACAAGGATGGATCTTTGAGGAGAGACAAGCAAGAACAGCAGCAGCGCACACCCAGTTGAGTGATACCAATGGAGAAGGACAAGTTCTCTGTCAAGGTGGCTGGGAAGGAATTTTCTCCAAGGAACTCGAGGGAGATGTGATCGAGGTGCATGGAAAGCACCTGCAGAGTGTATCCTTTAGCACTGCATCCTCCCTTCCCTTAATTTACCTTTGCTTTTGACCCATTGAGGTTTTGAAATTATAGTTCCTAAGCCAAACTTTGAGAGTTTTAAGTATTATAAATTCAAAGACAGAATTGTTCTTAAGGTCACAACTAACCAACACGAACTTCTTAATGACATGGAGTGGACAGTTTGTCTGCTGAGTGTACAACACCAGACTGGGGGCAGACAGAGGCCCAAGTGATGTGCCGAGGTTCCTGTGAGTAGAATACCCTGCTCATTAGTCAGGCTTCCACCAAGAGACAGGAGTCACCTGTGTTTCTAAATTATCTGAGGTTAGGAAATGTAATATGGTAGTTCACACAGAATAAAGAAAGGAAAAGCAAAGCATATCAAGCCTCCCTCCTGTCCTCAAATCCATCCAAAAGACAGTCCCTCAGAGCCCTTAGCCCAGTCCTTCCTTGCTGTTTGGCCACTAGCTGAAGGGAACCATTTGGCACCACCTGGTGGCCGTGACGTAGAACACCAGGGAAATGCAGACTGGAAGCACTTCCCTTGAAACAGAAGTTCTGTCTTTGGGGCAGGGTGATAGATCAGGATCTAGTTTCAGTTTGTTGCAGGTGTGGAGCCAGTTTTGCCAGCACCATTTGTTAAAGAGGCTATCTTTCTTCTATTATTTTTTGTTTAGCTCCTTTATCAAAGATTAAGTAGGCACAGTTCTGCAGATTCATTTCTGGGTCTTCAGTTCTGTTCCATTGGTCTTCAGGCCTGTTCCTGTGCCAATACCAAGCTGTTTTTATTACTATAGCTTTAGAAGAGAGCTTGAAGTTTGGTATTTAATTCCTCCAGCATTATTCTTTCTGCTTAGGATTGTTTTTGCTATTGGCGTTCTTTTACTATTCCATATGAATTTCTCGATTGCTTCCTCTATTTTGTTAAAAATGGTGTTGGGATATTAATGGGTATTGCATTGAATTTGGAGATAGCCTTTGGCAATATTGACATTTCGACTATATTAATCCACCCAATCCAGGAGCATAGGAGGTTTTCCCATTTCCTTAGTTCTGCCTAAATTTTGTTTTTAAAGGTCTCATCATAGGTCTCATCATAGGTCTTTCACTTCTGTGGTTAAATTTATGCCTATGTATTTTATGATTTTTCTGAGGCTATTGCAAAAGGGTTGCTTTCCTGATTTTGGCCTTGGTCTTCTGGTCATTGGTATATAGAAAGGCCATTGGTTTTTGAGGGTTTCTTTTATGTCCTGCTACTTTGCCAAAGTTTTGGATCAGCTCTAGTAGCTTGGGAGTAGAGTCTATGGGGTTCTTTAGGTATAGGATCATGTCATCTGCGAAGAAAGAAACTTTAGCTTCATCTTTTCCTATTTGGATCCCCTTTATGTTTTCTTCTTGTCTAATTGCTCTACCTAGGAATTTTAGTACTATGTTGTAGAGGAGAGGAGAGAGCAGACATCCCTGACTTGCTCCTCATTTTAAAGGGAGTGGGTTTCTGTCTTCACATTTGGGAGGATGCTATGGACAGATTAGAAGTTCCTGAGAGTAGAATGTTACAGAACTGGCAGCTGATGTTATCCTGACTCATCTGTATACTCTTCAATGGCCTCTTTACCACCAGAACTCTATGTGAGCTAATTATCTTTGTGGAGATAAAGCAGCTTTTGCAACCTAAAACCTAGTCTAGTGTTCCATCTAAAATGTGTAGAAGATTTTTTCCCTCTGCTATAACTCACCCACTTGATGCCTCCATCACTGTATTTATGACGTTGTCCTGAGATTATCGTCTCTTCTACACTGGAACAATTTCAGACTAACCTGAATTCTTGTTCCCCGGCTATAAGCACTCATATTGGGCTCACAAACCCTTTCTTTGAACCAAGAGCTTTATTATGCATTAACAGACCCCCATCTAGAAGACAGCTTATGTAATCTAATAGCAATTCAACTTCAAAGCTGTGTACAATTCAGTCTGTCTTCACAGTGGAGTGGTACAGGCAGCACCCCAGTAGAAGGAAGAAACTAGAGTTCTATTGCATAGCAGCCGTGCCTCATCCTCTTACAGCAGAGCCTCTTAGATCACCAGGGCCCCTCGAGCTAGGCAATGCCCTCCCATTGCAGTCACAAGAATCCAATTACTACCAATTCTGCATCATTTAAAGTAATGCTTTGTGAGCTGCCTGCTAGCAATTCCACTAGACCCACCTAGTTTGCACCAGATCCACATTCCAGGAACTGGATGCAGGAAAATCCTTTCATCTGGAGGGTAAGTTTGTCTGCTTCAATACAAGACTATGGCTACTATCAAGGGTGCCAATTTAACGGAAAAGCTGAGACATTTGTAGATCCGTCTCCTAGGAGAATCCCAGAATTCTCCTTGGCACACACATGCAGCTTTGATCATCTGCATTTTTATTCAATCAGTAGCTCCTTTTGTGAACTATCACCTATGTTACAGAGGCCTTCCTTTATTCTACCATGTGCTATAAATACATTCCACACGAACCATTGCAGTCACATGTATTGAGACAAAAATAAATTCTGATCCAAGCAAAGTTTACTTCCACACACGAGGGTTCACACTAGCCAAAAATTGGCCACAGAGCTACCATTCTTCCTGATATTTGTCCCTCACACAGCAGGAGGCTCTGCCCCTCTGCTCAGATTGGTTGAGCTCAGGTTTACAATCTACTCTGCTTATGAATGGCTAGTTTAAATAGGATAAAATGTGCTTGAGGTGGATTTTCAAGTAAGATGAACAGTTCACATATAATCTTAAAATATGCCCAGCCCTGTTATTTCTTCAACAGTCTAGGGTGTGGCATAACTCCATCTTGAAAACCCAGTTTAACATAAAAGCTTACATTTTACAAATCCTTTATCCCAAACCAGTTCCAGTTTTCCTAAAGACCCAAGGCACCAAACCAAACCAGGAACTTTTAAGCAATATAAGTTGATGGAAAAGAGGTTTTTCTCACTGATGTACATAGGTCTACAGTAGGTTCTGTAGCGTTTCTATGTGTATCATCTTTATAAGCTGTTCATAGAAATTTACCTTTCAAGGCAGCAAACAAGGACACCGCCCACTTTGCTAATTTTCCACTTGCGATGTGTAATAGAAATAATGTATGCTTTATTATATATGTATCAATTATATGTTCATAAGATGTGTGATGTCATACATGTCTTATGAGAAAAGGTTTCTCTGAATTGAGAAAGTTCATTGTATTTTTTCTAATATTTGTATATATAAGCCACAACCAAAAATTAGATACCATGTTCCCAATGTTAGTAGATGAAGAACCACCATCTGAATTCATCTGTCTCCACCCTCAAATTGAGAATCCCCTTTCCAACCAATATTTTGAAAACAAAACTGAGAATAAGACTTGTTTTCCCTGTACAGAATCGGGCACAAGCATCCCAAACCAAGCTCCACACTCAGAATGAGGCTCCACCCTAAGGTGCATGGAGATAGCAGCACCGCATACAATCTATACCATCCTCTGGCCACACAGTACTGCATTAGTCCATCCAGTGTCCAAGGTCAGAGAAAATGCCAAGTAACTGGAAATGAAGCAAAGGCTCCTGTGGCTATTTTACAGGATGCCCTTTACTGTGAGGTGCTGTGTTTGAACATTGTAGGCATGTTCAAATGGCCACCGTGGGTGCTGAGAACTCCTGTTTCTCTCGGAAGTCAGAAAATGCCGTGCAGTGCCATCCCACAATCATTCCTTTAGTGAAATTTTGGGCCAACACAAGAGTATAGGCTCTCGCTTGTTGCTCTTGAACAATGGATACTGAGGCTAAGAGGTGTCATGTTTTGCATCTTGCTGTGAAAACTCATAGAGGTGAAACTCCACCTGCAGATCCATGTAATAGGCTCCTATGAATTCCTGGAGGCAGGGGCAGGGACTCAGACATTAGGCTACCAGACCTGCTAGACCTGTATCACGCACTCCATTGAATTCTCAAGCCCCCTGTGAACCTGTCCCTTGACAATGACCCTGATCAGGCCACAAACAATTCAGCCACTGTTCTTCTAGCAAGGGGGAAATGTGCCCCTCAATTTCCTGTGTTCTGGTCTGAGGCTCTAGTCTTCATTGTGACCAGCAATTGAAGGATGGGGAAGGGCTTGTGAATTGAAGTTCTCAAAATATGTATTTAGTAGCTCCCACAGGGTTTTAATTTCACTTCATAGGAGCATGATGACCTTCTGTAGAGAGAGAATATCTTAGTTCAAGCAGCCAAGATTGTACTGAATCACCTTTAGTCCTAGTGAGAGCTATATTGGCTTGGTGCCTGATTGAGCACTTTTGTGACTACTAGGAAAGATTTTTGGCTGGTACTGGGACTTGAACTGAGGGTCTGGGCTCTGTCGCTGAGCCTCTCTGTGATCAAGCTAGTGCTCTACCATTTGATCCACAGAGTTTCTTCCACATTTTTCTGTTTATGTGGTACTGGGGAATCAAGCACAGGGCTTTATGCATGCTAGTCAAGTCCTCAACCACTAAGTCTCAATCCAAGCTGCCAGGAAAGACTTTTTAAATGCATACTAAGCTTAGCAGACCTTTGGCCTCTATCAGGCTTAAACGGCTGGAAATTAAGATTGCACCTGAACCTTGCAAATTTCTCTGCTTCCTTGAAGACATCTTAAATATTTTGAAAGACTTCCCTGTCTCTTAAGACTTCTTGACTCCACAAGCCTAGATGTTTGTGAGGTCTTTTCATGGTAGACCAACCTAGGGGGCAGTTCACTCCACCCAATTTCTCAGGAGGAAAAGAAAAAAAGAAAGTGTTCAGCTACTTGGCCTCCTTCTCCATGGGAACAACGAGACACACTGCCAATCTCTACATGCTCTGCTTTGGCAAGTTGCTAGGCCTCTATCCACATTCACAGATACAGACTATGGAGAGGGCAAAAAACAGAATGCCCGAAGCAGCCCTAAGGGCTTTAAGGAGACCAGGGCAGCGTTCTATGGTGACAGGTGCTGGCAGAGGCTAAGGGATTCATAGATGTTTCAGAATCTTCTTTCTGAAACCTCATAATTCCCTCTAGTACTTGGAAATAAGAACTGAATCTAGTTCTACTAACGACTTAAGCCTAAGAACATGAGGTATGGAGTAGAGGCTCTTCAAGCACCAGCGCTAGGCAAGGGAGCCAAGGGCTGATGAGAGCAATGAGCAAAGACCAGAGGTGTATACAAGGAGCCTGAAAGGCAGAACTCCCGTTGACTGGAGACTGTCATCAGGAATGGACTCTAGCATGACCATCAGACCAGAGACTCCTGCAACACAGGTCACCAGAGAGCCAAGACTCCACCCCATGGAAACATAGGCCAGAACCCATTGTGTCCATAGCTGAGATCACACTGGCCACACAAAGTAGGACAGCACACGATAAATGTCTTTGGCTTGATTGTGAAAGAGAATATGAAATAGAGTTTATTTGAATATTTGTCCAAACAAAGCTTTTCAATTGGGGGACTTCTGAGCCCATCCTTGTATTTGGTTAGGAAAAGCCCCTCTGGCTTCCACTCAGTGGAAGGTAATTACTATTCTACTAACACACCCAAGGGTTGTAAGTGGCTTGGGCTATGAAGGTGGAGGACCCAAGCCCGAATCCTGATTGTACCTTATGGCTTTTGAACCCATCCCAGGCCTCTAATGTAAAGAGGATCAAGAACCCACAGCCAGTACCTAACCAAAAAAGTACTCAAATGGCCTGAGGGCAGAAGACTCTGGCCTTTGGGATGAAGCATAAATACCAGCAGAGGTGGGCAAAAGAAGGACGCTAGTACCTGGATTTGGTACACTAGCATGCAGGCTTTCACAGTGCATGGGACTATAGGAAAAGCTGTGGCAACCTCCCATATACAGGGGCTCAATGTCCAAAAGGAATTGAGTAGGGACAGGAAGAAAATACCCGTGGTAGTAGTAGAAGAGGTTTTGAATGAACCAGTATAGAATACAGGCTTAGATCTCAAAAGCCTATTAAGTAAGATACGTCAGCTCCAACAGGTTAGCTCTTTGCTAAATCGTGCACCGTGTCCATCTTCATATAATACTTAGCTGCCTAGGGAGTGAAAAGTTAAAGAGAGGTGAGTAATTTCAATAGGATGTGCTTCCTTTACTGTGTGACAGTCTTGATATTGCCAGCAGTATGTTCTTAGAAGTAGATTCACTACACTAAGTGCACACATACTCAAAAGGAACTTACGTGGGTGGCTCCTTAACCCTCGAGGAGTTACAAGCCTGTGTAGCACTTTCTGCAGGTGTTGGAGCTTGACATGTTTTCCTGAGCCAATTCCACAGTGGGCTGCTCAACTGAAAAGTTTACTGAGAAGCCCCAGGAAGGATGCAGTAACCACTTCTGTCAGGACTAGGGAACATTTCCAAAAAGTAGACAACACTAAAGGGAAATCAGATAGTTTCTCTTTTGCAAAATCTACAAATCTGAAAGAGTACTGGAAGCCAGCAGGAGGCAGCAGAAAATGCAGGGTGAGAGTGAGAACATAATAAATTTGGCACATTAAGGGGAAAAAGGTCATAAATGAATTGTACTCAGGTTACAAAGGGGAATTCAGAATAGAATCAGAATTTCAGATGCTTGAGGAATGTATAGAAATACCACAGTGAAATCATTTCCTTTGGATACTATAGACTGAGTTTTCCAAAAAGTCACCTATTATTTCCTCTAAGTAATTTAGAACTCAGAGGTTAATGCTTTTAGGTAGATTTATACAGGTTAGGAGTTTCCTAACCAGTCCTTCAATGAGGGCAGGCAGGAAGCCAAGTTCAGCTCTTCAGTAGCTTTACACTTAGAGGAGGCAATCACACCCACCAGATTCTCAGGTATCTTTTAACCTTAAAATTTTTTTTATTATCAATGTGATGTGCATAGGTGTTATAGTTAAGTCAGGCAAAGAGTACATTTCTTTTGGACAATGTCACCCCTTCCCTCGCTCTCTCCCGGTTTTACCCTCCAATCCTACCCATAAGTTGTATAGTTCATTTTCAAAAAGTGTCCACTGAGTACCATTGCTGCATTTGTTCACCCTCTGTCTCTCCATTTCTGTGCCTTCCTTTTGCCTCCCAAAACCTATAAACAAACATACACAACAAAAAAGAAAGAAAAAAAAACAACAACAGGAGAAAATACAGAATCCTTGTTTCCATTTTCTTGAAACTAATTTTGACTCATGTGAGTAACTCCACACTCTACCCTTTGTTTCAGCTTAGATTGAATTGGCCCTCCATCCAATTCATGCTAAAGTGAGAGCTACCAAGGAGATCTTCCAAGAAAACAAAAGCCCTTGTATGTGTTACTCTGGTCAGTGAGTATACATTTTCCACCACAGGCTAGACATCCTCTATAGCAAGAGACAGGCTGTGGAGAAGCAGCCCACATCAGAGCATCTGGAGATGGAGACAGGGGTTGAGTGATTTATAACCGAGTTCATTTACAAGGAGTAAGGATGAACTGGGGAGGAGATGGGAAATGAATTTCCAACAGCTCTGAAAGGACAGTGACAGAAAGTCTCCATACTAAACCAGCATTCCTTCCAGAGGGACCAGCCAACACAGCAAGCCTGCAGCTCCCAATGAACAGTACCCACACCTTGCTCCCTGTTGATCTTGCTAGCATCTGGCAATGGACCATGCATGGGGGGAATGGAGTGGATCAGGTGAGAGAACAGAAAAACTTATTTCCTTGAAGCTTAGGAACATAGTGGGAGGGCTGGAAGTGAGGAAGTGGGTGGATGGGATGGACCTTGAATAAACATTCAGAACCATCTAGTTCTCCTTTCTGTTACAACCTAAAGCCTGCAAGACCAGAGATCTGTCACACAACTCTCCTTTATCTTATTGGCATGAACAGGGTTCAAGGACATGTTAGATTGCTGCAGAGCCACAAAAGAAGTACTCATTTTCAATATTTGATGCACTTAGGGTACATTTGAAACCCATTTCCCTATTCTACCCTTACGCTTCTATCTCCCTAACACACCTGAAGCCAAGTTTATCATCCAATTGAGGAGGAGGAGGAGAGCAGAGGAGGCAGAGAGCAGAGGAGGAGGAGAGGCAAAATGGAGAGCAGAGGAGGTGAGAGCAGAGGAGGAGAGCAGTGGAGAGCAGAGGAGGAGAGCAGAGGAGCTCAGAGGAGTGCAGAGAATAGCATTCTTTATTTTTGTTTGTTTTGCTCCCAGCTGGGAGAAGAGGCACAGGCTGAGGATGGTCCTTGCCTGCGGGTCGCCATGCTGAGCCCCATACAGGTCCCTCATCGCGCCTGCCTGGCACCTACTCTGCCAACTACTTGTGCAGCCGCCAGGACTGAACTTTGGAGGACTTGTCCCTTCTTCTCTGGCCAGTTGTCTTGGCAGGAGGTAGAAGGTGGCCAGAGGACCCCCCCCCCACCATGCTGGTAAAGAAACCCGTGGGGAAGGGAGCAGGGCGAGAGGCTGGATCCGAAGAGCCCAGCCCCTCCAGGCAGCATTGCACCTGAACCATGCCCCCATGCACCACCCTGCCGACCCTCCTCTCTGGGGTGGCCGAGATTTCTTTTCTGTAACTTGGGGTGAAAACCAACGACCTTCAGGCGAGGATCCTCACCCTGGAATCTGCTAAAGGGGCGCCCTAGATTCCCCTGCTGCCCGAGAAGGCAGATCAGCTGAAGGCCATAGTACTTGCATGGAGCGACTCCTGGCTCAGGTGTGTGAGGCTGGGCCTTGCGCGAGGGGGAGTTGCATGTGGATAGAATTTTCCACAGGTGAGGTCAGTCTGCAGGATCTGCCACCAACCTTACCGGTTATACAGTTGATTTGGGATGTGTAAGCCTCTGTGGTATCTATTTATTCAAGTCCCTTCCTTGGTTTCTCTCCAAGTCTGTGTGTATGATCTTCCCTCTGTCTTCCTTAAGGATTGCATGCTGCAATGGCATCAGGGGCTTTGCCTGGCTGTTTAGTTTTGTGGAGTCTGGGCTGACAGCATTCTCAGTCGTACGGAGAATATTCATTGTAATGCTCACATCTGTTTTTCATTTGATAAGGTTAGGCCTTATCACTAGAGAATGGTAAGCACTCTTAAAAGAGAAATAAACCTATAGATTTAAAAATTCTTTTAACTCAGAATTCTTTTCATATTAAATGTTTTAAAAATTGGAAAAAAAAAAGTTTTCCTTTGTTTTTTGGAGGGGGAGAGTTAACAGAGGTTGTACTCAGATATTGATGAATGGAGAATTGAAAGGGATTCCTTTAAAGATGACTTAGATTCCAGTAGGGAGAGGGTAGTTTTTCTGCCAGTGGAGAGATGCAGTAGTTGCAGCCCGAATGTAATAAAGTATGTCTACAACATTGGCTGTTATTGATAGGATACACATTGCCATGAGCTGCATTGTTAGTGCCAGGGTTTTGCCTTGGCTGTGCAGGGAGAGGGTGGTGATAGTTGAATAATGAAGAAAGGTGTTACCCAAATCGATCAATCTATGTCAATGGTAATTTGCTTTTTAAATTAAAAACAAAATTATGTCTTGATCACTGTTAGCTTTTGCCTAAGGTCCATGCACTTACATAAATGCTGTTTGTGCAGGCTATCAAACATTACTAACAGCCACAGAGGAAGAGTCCCTGAAGAACTCACAGAACTGGAATACTACTGCTAGCTCTTAATATATCTTCTTTTCCTACAGAAATCCTACGAACACATGGCTAAACTAAGAATCACAAGAGAAACACCTTCTGAGTGCAACTGTCCAGCAGGTAAAAAATGAAACTTACTTAACTATGTTCCTTCTAGAGGAGAGCGTTTGCAAACAAAAGGTCCTGTGCCTGTCAGGTCTACCTGTAACAGTAACAGAGAAATAATGCAGACCCAACTTGCTTTATTAAAATCAACATGTCTCCCTTAGATGGCGAGTAAAGGCCCAAATATTATTTTAAGCAGCATACCAGTATCTGTGAGGGGAAAACAAATGAGCTAATCATCATGAAAAATACAGGCAAGGGGATATACGAAGTTCTTAGTGTCCCGGATTGAAAAGTCATCTTCAATTTTATTAAATAATTTCAGTGTTCGTGGTGAACATGGTCTGAATGGTGTGAAGCCCTCATGTCTAATTATCCTTAAGATTTTGCTGTATATTCTCTGGGATGATTATTGCAGACTATTTTTTTCTATCTTAATGTGATAAATGAATAATAAACAGCAATTCCCTTAGGTTTTTTTGTTGTTGTTGTTTGTTTTTTGGTGGTTGTTGTTGGCTCTATCAGCTGCTTTCCTTCTTGCCACCACTAGAGCTCCAAATTGCATCAGATTTACCTGGCTCCTTGGGAAGGAAGTCTTTGAAGGGGCACATGCCTTCACACAGAACCAAAGAGGGTTTTTGGTGAGTTACAGAAATATACTCAGTTCTGTTTGTCCAATAAAAAGACATCACCCAAACGCAGGCTTTGTGTTGAAAGTAAACATTCTGGAGAAAACCAGTTGAAGCAGTATTATCTTAGGGAATTAACTGGCTGGCCAAAAAGGCTTAGAAAGAAGATATGGCACTTCCCACCTGATTTGGCTGGAACCTCTGTTTGCCATGTGTGACTAAGACTTGTCACCCAGACATCTGTTTGCAGGACAGAGCAAGACAAGTGTGACCTCAACTCAGTTGCTGTGGACACATGCCCGTCCATTGAAGTTGACACTCTTGATGACAGGCTGAGTCTCAGAGCCAAGGGTCGGTAGCAAAGAAGCAAAGTTGTGTTGTTTGTAGTCACTAATGGCTTTTGCTAGAACTCAGGTCTTACTGGGGTTTGCCCAGCTAGCCTCTGGGAATGCTTTGAGGACTATTTATTGAATGGCTTCTCACGATAGGAGAGGCTCTTTGTGATTTACTTTTTATAATTAGGAGAGTTTTAAGTGCTAGCAATCTTAAGATTCATCCCCTGGGCAGAGGGACTCCAGAGCCAGAAACCTAATAAAGAATCTAGAATGAGCTGGATCAGTCTAGACTGCAATCTTAGAGCTGGAATCAATGAATTGGGATTGTGTTTCATCCTCCCCCTCTTCTCTCTTCTTCTCCTCCCCTCTCCCTTGGCTTCCCATCCCCTCCTCCCTTCCCTTCCTTTCCTAGTCCTTTCCCCTCCTTCTCTTGTCCCTTCCCCCTTCTCTTCCTCTCTCCTTTCCCTTGCCTCTCTTCTGTTCCCTTCACACCCCCTCTCCAGCTTTTTTCTTTTTCTTTTCTTGCAGCACTGGGAATCAAACCCTGGGCCTTGCACATGCTAGGCCAACCTAAATAGAGTTTTCTTTCTGATACTATATTTGGAAAAAGTGAGTGTGTTTTTCAAATATTGTTAATCCCCTAAACTTCTCATTCCCCAAACACAATAATCCCAAAGCCTATGAACGTTCACAGCCAGCTAAACAAGTTGTAGTTAAGTATTTGAGTTTGATCCTCTCCATCATGAGGTTTAGGATGACCTCAGATGTGGGCCACACAGTTAATCTAACAAAGGCACGGGCCTTACCAGCCTGGAGAGGACTTCCAAAAGGCAGATGGTCCAGAGCCTGGCTTGAAATTATAACTAGGTTATAACTGTAATTGCGGCTTGGTTTTCATTGGACGATCACAAGCAGTTCAGCTATACAGAAAGAAATGTGTATCCACAATTTTTGGTCATTTTCTGTGGCTGAGAATAGCCTCTTTTTTTTTCCCCGACAATGAATACTTTTTTAGATGGTAGTTAGGTGATCATATTAATTAGTATGAGGGCATCTATGTACTTATGAAACTAGTCCTATATCATTAGGACAACCTCCTCTGGTCATATCTTACAAACTTTAGTGCCAAGAACATAAAAGTCTCTGGGATATTTTTAGGATGTTGGAGGTTACACAGTCTAAGCCATAAGTTTGATATGGGCATTGTCTCTTCAGAAGAGCCTCTCTATCACATGTGAAGATTTCTAAACATCCCATGCCTTCGCCACATCATGGTGACTAATCCTAATGTTGGTATTCTCAAGTTATTTCTAAGTTTTCAACATAGTTCTGCTGACAGTAAGAAACACAAGTACTTCCTGTTGTTTAATGTATACACCACAGCCAAGAAACATAGGCAAAGGTAGGCCCTGGGACTCAATGCCTGTAATGCTAGCTTCTCAGGAGCCTGAGATCTGAGGACTGCAGTTTGAAGCCAGTTGGGGCAGGAAAGCCTATGAGACTCTTATCTCCAATAAACTACTCAGAAAAATCTGGAAATGGCACTGTGGCACATGTGGTAGAATGCCAGCCTTGAGCAAAAGTTGCTTGGGACAATGCCTAGAGTTCAAGTCCCAGGACCAACAAAAACAAAAATCCCATGCAAGAGTAAGCATTTATTGCTTCAGGTTTAAATTTATTGTAGTAAACATGTGTAAGGAAAATATAATTGTTGAAAAAGACTAAAGAGAAAGCAGTGTCAATGTGTTTGAAGAAAATGGGGTCGTTTGATGTTTAAATCTGCCTTTGGCCTTGTTCAATGTTTTTATTGCATACAAGTTTGCTAGTCTGAAAAACAGTACAAGAAATGTACCCAATGCCTAACGTATGAAACTGTAACCTCTCTGTACATCAGTTTGATAATAAAAATTTGAAAAATAAAGAAATTAGAAATCTTCCTTTTATCAAGACTATTTCAAAGTTGGAGAATACTCATTTTCCTCTGCAAAGGAATGGTCTCTATTACATCCAGTGAAATGGATTATCTAATATCAGAAATACGAACCTCAGACTCACAGAAGCCAGAAGCCATTAGTGTGAATAAGATGTTTGTCGACCTTGTGCTGGGTTTAATGGGATAGCATTTTAGAAGAATTTGGCCAGCAGCACACATGTCTAGTTGTGCATTGTAAGGCCAGAATGGCTCGGAATGAATTTAACCTCACTCCCCGACCCACCTTCTTCTCCTGTGTCTCCCAGCGAATGGTGTCATTGTCCAAACCAGACTGAAGTTGCCTCTTTAAATTTTAATTTTCGAAATAATGGGATTAAGTGGTGAAAGATGCCAGAGATAACGATGGATAATGGAAATAGGTAGTAACTACTGGCCTATGTAAATGTTAAATAATTGTTTATGTGAATGTAACCACTTACAATTATACACATGAATATGTCTCATTGATTTCATTTCTGTGGCAATTTTAACTCCAGTCCTAAGACACACAAAACTCTGAGACTGAACTGTTATTAATTACTGATGTGACTCTACTGGTGTCAGTCACCTAATGGTGAGGTTCTACTTTTGTCAAACTGTTGCTGAGACTGAGCCACTGTCAAGTGTTGATGAGACATTATGGGTACCATTCCTGCAGAGTCAGAACCAGAGCAATGTCTTCTGTAATTGAAATTAATCAACTTAGCCTTGGGGATTTACTATATTAAATCAAGCTAGAGATGGATGAACAGGAAAAACTCTTCTGTCTCAGTGACAGAAATTGTTTGTCTACAGACATTTCTCTTGGTCACTATGGCAACAATCCCCTTCCCCAACTTTGCTAGCCATTAAGATGTATCAAGTGAACTGTAAGACAGAGATGACCGTTTGCAGCATCAGGCATTTAAAATAAAAATGGATTTCCTAGAAAGTTGGAAATTTATTTCTTGGAGGAAATGTGAGCTCCTTAAAAACCTTAATCGGCTTTTTTTTCTTACTTGAAAAGTAGTTTGTTTCTTTCTTCAGTCATGGTGAAGCTGCGTGCATAGGACAAGCCATGCCCTTCATGCGCCTGTGTTTAGGAATCTGCTTCCTGGCATTGCCCTGGGCAGGGCAGAGTTACATAGACAAGCAAAATTGCAGTTCCTGCCACCTAGGGCAGGCACTCATACTCAGGAAATAAAACCTAAGGAGTTGATAGATTTGAGAGTTATTTGTAGACTTAAAGGTGACAGGAAAATATAGTAGTTTAAAAATGTACCCAAGCAATCAGGGCTGGGAATGTGGCTTATTGGTAGAGTGCTTGCGTAGCATGCATGAAGCCCTGGGTTCAATTCCTCAGTACCACATAAACAGAAAAGGCCAGAAGTGGTGCTGTGTCTCAACTGATAGCATGCTAGCCTTCTGCAAAAGAAGCTCAGGGACAGTGCAAAGGTCCCTGAATTCAAGCCCTAGTATTGGCAAAAAACAATTTCAAGCAATAAATTTAATGAGCATTACACAAAAAGTAAAATAATCCAAATTGGTAGGCTATTGCTCTCAGAAAGAGTTTAGGGACAATGCTTCTGAAAGGGTAGTAATTGGATTTCGAATGACGAAGGTATCAATAATTTGAGTATGACAGGCTCTTCAGAGTAGATAGAACAAATACCTGGAGATCCTTTTAGAGGCAGAACTTGGGCAGTTTGCTGGGATCATGGCAAGCTGACTAAAAGCATAATGTGGAGGCTAAATGTTACCTGGTACCAATACCACTGTTCATGGTACAGTTCTGTTTGTTGTTGGTGGTTTTTTTGTATGACATTTAGCTGAAAAGGTAATTACAAAATCATAAAGTTAATACAATTATAGCTAAAATTCAGTGAGTGCTTATTCAATAGTGCAGGCAGGCACTATTTCAAGGTTTTGCATGTTTTATTCCCTAATTATAGGGGATAAGCAGTATTTATTCTTAAAAAAATTACTTCCATGTTTGCAGATGATAAATTGAGGTATAGATAGAATAAAGAAGGTCAGACAGCAAGTAGCTCACAGCCACGGATCAAGTCAGGCAGATAAAGCTCATAGGGTTAGTTAGTGCCATATGGGACAGTGGCTTCAAAGTAAAAAGATGTCTAGAGAGTGGAAAGACTAGAAAAATACTAGATTTGTGGCTGGGGGAGGGGATCGCCCTTTAGAACTCTGCACAGAAGAGTCACATGAAACTATTTTGAAGAGAGGAAGGTGGGTGAATCCAGGGCACCAACTAGAAACCATAAGACCAGGCTACAAGTTTCTCAACTGGGGAATAAAGTTTGAGGTAGACTGAGGGCAGGAAGGTTGGAAAGGGAGGACTGGAAAGGGAATTCATTTGAGCCCTGCTACTAGGGAGAAGGCATTAATGATGATTTGTATGCTTTTTCAGGTTAATGGTGATTGCATTAGTAGGTGGAGAGCCTGTGCTTTTATTGATTGAACTTCCTAATGCTGACCATTCTCAACTACCCTTCCTTTGAAATTATCTTTCCTCCATTGTGCTGGTGATCACTGTTGCACCTCAGCTCTCCTCTCTTTCCACCCTCTTTCTGTGGTTCTTTTCTGAAGTTGGCAGTCTTCACTGTCAAATCTGGGACTCATTTCTTTCCCTCTCCACTATGCTACAGAGTAGATATGCTGTCCAATTAGCTTCATTCTGAAAGCTGCACAATTTCATGGCAGGGGACAGCTGGGGCCCATTCCCATCTTCACCATATTAGTTGTGCAATAATAGTCTTAGATACTGTTTTGCTCAAGTGTGAATGTGAATGATACCTCCATAATGGAGTTTTTCAATGCACCGAGTCTAGAGAAAAGGCTCCCAACACAGTGGTCCTTTGGCAAGTTTTATTTTCTCTTTTTCTTTTCTTCCCTCTTCCTCCTATCCAAAAATTTCCCTTCAGTTGAAGTCACTTCCCTGATGGGGATTCCTCCTATGTTAACAGAAATAGTCATGGTTTTCATTTGCTTACCAGATGTTAAACTGTGCACAATCACCTTTCATAGATAAATAGCACAGTGATTGTCATTTGGTTTCAAACATGGAATTAGTTAATACTCTAAAAATGTAAGAGATAGGAACGACAACGGGTTATAATCATAAACTGGTTGTACGTGCAACTACTTCAGACAGAGCGGCAAAGTTTAATCTTCCAGTTGGACTCCAAAATACAGCATAAGAGAAGCTGTAGGAACATGATATATGAAACATAAAAATGGCCAACCCCCTTCCATATCTTGAAATTGTGTTTGTACAGATGTTAAGAATGATACAATGGCTGATCTTTTATGTAGCAATTAGAGTAGGAATTTTATTTGATGAAACAGATGCTATTGAAAAAATGTATCTCAGCAAAGTACTGACTCATACAGAATAATATGAATTTTTTTCTTTTTGCAGGGGGTGATTAGATGAGCCTAAATAAACTTGCTAAAATGTGTTAAAAAAAAAAAACAAAACACCTAGGGGCTGGGGATATGGCCTAGTGGCTAGAGTGCCTGCCTCATATTCATGAGGCCCTGGGTTCAATTCCCCAGCACCACATATACAGAAAATGGCCAGAAGTGGCGCTGTGGCTCAAGTGGCAGAGTGCTAGCCTTGAACAAAAAGAAGCCACGGACAGTGCTCAGGCCCTGACTCCAAGCCCAGGACTGGACCAAAAAAAAACAAACAAAAACTAAGCTCTTCAAAATAACCCAGGGACAGTTCCCAGGCTTTGAGCTTGAGCTCCAGGATTGGCATAAGAAGAGGAGGAGCAGGAGGATGTGAAGGAAGAAATGCTTAGGTTTAGCAGCATGAAGTGGGACTATCCTGGGTTTATTTAAACTCTAGCCTTGCCATTCCTACTTCTTTGACCTAATCCAGTTACTTCTTTGAGTCCAAGTTTCTTTCTCCATTTGAGAATAATAATTGCATTATGTGTCATATATCCTATTAAGTGTATACCTTTATATAAAGACATTAGTTCATTGTCTAGCACAAGATATGTAGTAAGTGCTAGTTATTGTTGAAAACTGGGTGTGAAGCAGCTGCAAGCCTTACTAGGTAGGTGCTCTTGGGAGAGTTTGTTAATCTCAGCTTTGTTTTCTCTTTCAGCCAAACTTCTAAAACTTTTGTGTAAGAACTGAAGGAGTTATGTGTGTGTGTGTGTGTGTGTGTGTGTGTGTGTGTGTGTGTGTGTGTAGTGTATTTCACATTTTATCTAGCCTAAAACAAAACTGATAGAGTCAGAAAAGAAGTTGTGTGTAGTTTTATTAACCATAGTAAAGAGTTTAGATTTAATTTCAAATATTCTAAGAATACATTGGAAAGTTTAGTTAGAAAAGTGATGCACCGTGTTTTAGAAAGATCCCCTTGATTACTGTGGTGTTGTAGAGAGAGGTTCAGACATTCTATCAATAACTGTGGTGCTCAGAACCATGAAAGAAACAGAGACATGCTCACTAGACACTATGTTGAAAATTAACTATATAACTCGTTTGTGAGGAATGGAAGAAAACATTGGGAGAGAGCCTGGGGAAGGGGTGACATTGTCTAAAAAGAAATGTACTCATTACCTAACATGTTATTGTAATCTCTCTGTACCTCACCTTTTTAATAATAAAAGAATTAAAAACTACAAAAATTAAAAAAAACTCACAGGATAAATACCACCTTGAGCCATCCATAACAATTTTCCATATATTTAAATAAAATACATAAAATTCCTAAAGGAAAAAACCAAAAATCCTAAGCTCTTGTTAAAATGTAAACATTACCTATATAAGGCTTTTCCCTGATTGAATTCATTTTCTTAGAGCCCGTTCAGTATCTCATAGGTAGTATTCCCTCCATTTTTAATAAAAATCTTAGGAGGGTGAGGGGATTTGGTGTGTTTTTCACAGCACTGTAAAAACGATGGCATTGTGGAAGTCAGCTGTCCTCAGATATATGACTTTAGTGGGAAGCAGCCCCTCTAATGCCATTCTCGGATATAGATGCTGTTTCCAGATATTCCTATCACTGGAAGAAGGTGGATAGCACTATTGGATGGCCAGTTGTTTGAATATTTTACTTGGATGTACTAAGAGGTCAGGCTTAGAGCCATCCTGGAGAAAAGAGGGGCTGGATTGGGTGTGTTTGCCCTTGGGCAAACTATATGGGGCTGAACTATAGTGTGTATATGGGAATCTGTTTTGGATCCTTCCATGATGTTTTACTTTGAGTGTTCTTCTCTGTACCAGAGGCTTGGGGCTGGCCTAGGCATTCAAATATCCATTCCCCAGTCTTGCATTCCTGGCCTCTTTAGAATGATTGAAGGCTATGTCCAAGTAGGTGGTCTGCCACAGAACAGTCATGAGTGCAAGACATAAAGGCCTTAACTATCTGCTAAGTGGCAGGTGAGAACACGAGAGTTTATTTATAAAAACCTACAGGGAAAATGATACATACTTATCAAGTACGACATATTTCACATATAGAGTGGTTAAATCTAGCTAACATACAGATCGCACATTATTATCATTTTTTGTGGTGCGAACACTCAACATCTACTCTGTACTCTCAGAAGGTAGTTTAAGATTTTATGCATAAGACCCAAAATTACAGGAAGCCTAGTGATTTAATTGCCAAGCAATGGTATTGGCAAATATCAAACTTAGGTCTTTGTAATTCTTAGACATTTTGCCATTTTGCCGCACAAGCCTCATGAGCATTAACAGGATTTCAATTGAACACTAGTCTGAAAAAAATGAGGTTTTGGTGAAATTGGAAAAATAATAATAGGATGTGGGACCAAAACTCTGTTAATCGTTATTCATGTTGATTGTTTCTACTCCTATTCCTCTGAAAATCTAAAATGATAGAATCTCAAAATAGATTGCAAAAATTCAATACCTCTCAAATATTCAGATGAGAATATATGTGCTTCCCAGTAGTAAAGAGAGGAATAAGTAAGTTATCAGAAATAGCCCAAATGTCTATGGTCTCAAGTCCTGTTGCACTCTTATTCTTCTCATTCCATACCTGTTTCTTTATAGTAATTTTCCTGTGATCAGCTGACAGAAGAAGAAACTGGGGCCTGCTTTACAGAACCTTCTGTGGGATATTCAGGAACCATGAAAGAGTAGATAGTTACAGTACTTTGACTGTACTAGGATGACCTTGAAAGGACGCTGTTAAAGGGAAAATCTCTAGGTGGGCAGAACATTGAGCAGTGTCTCTGGTGGTTGGATTGCAAGAAGTGGCCAGTTGAGTGACTTTATAGATGTATGAGCTCTTGAGTGAATTGTTTGGGTAGCTGGTTAGGGACTTAGAAGAGGCATGACTGGAAAATTGGTCACAAGGAAATTGGGGATGTGGTAGGTAGTAGACCTTGCTGAGTGGACACAATACCAAAAGATAACCTGAGTGGAGGAGGATGTGAGTAATTAAGTGAAAAGGTGGCTCCTTTTTGTGGATAGCAATCCTTTATCCCATGCCACTCCTGTTCTTGCACAATAGAGCCATGTGCAAAATGGCCATGAACCACTGGGTGGGGATTATGCATGGCTTCAAAAGCATGACTGACCCATGCTATGGCCATTGGTGATTGCCCAGTCAGCTGAACGAAGAGATGAGTAGTGGGTGGTGTTGGGGATTATTATGGCCTGGGAAAGGCTGCCCTTCCACCAGCCTTGGGACAATAGAAGTCCCTCCCACCTTCTGGCCTCCACCCCTTGGGAGGTGAACACGTGCGTGCCACCATGATGGGGTTGTCCCGCCCACAAAGGGAAGTTTTGTGATGTCACTTGATGGACATGCTCCCTAGCCTATGACTGGCCCTTTGGCCATCCCCCTTTCTTTCCCGCCATTACTTCTATATAAGTGCCCTTCCATATTAAAGTCTTTGAGACGCTTTTCACCACCTCAGCGTGTCCCTGATGCCTTCCTTTTCGCCTCCGCCCTCGGTAACATGTGGGGGGAAATGTGGGGGGACTGGGGGGAGGGGAAGCTTCAGCAACCCGTCCTCAACTTAGCGCTTGCCCATATGAGCATGCCTTTGGCCTTCCGCTGGCAGAGGGCCAGGCTGAGTGCTCTTTCATAGAGTTTGTGGTTACCATTCTCCCCGTGGGGGGAGAAAGGGATCGTCCAGATCCCAACAGGTGGATGGTAGGGTACTATTCTCCACAGTGATTGCAGCTAATGATGGTGGATATATTCCTTTGGATTGCTTCTGTCATAGAGCAGTATTTGTTCTTACTGGGTTCCTATTTCCTATATATACACCTTCCTTGCATGCAATGATTGTGATCAATAACCATCCATGGACTTATAGAATGTTTGAGCTGCCATGGTATTCAAATACCATTGTTTCTGGTCAAGGGACTCACCTTCCAGCAAAGGATAGACATAATGTTCATGGTGGTAGAATTCACTGGTTTTGCTATGACATCCTGCAGCTGCTGCCAGGACAGTGGGGTGGAAGACTTCATCATGATGTCATAACTCCCATCAAGCCTACCAAACTTCCCCAAGAGACTGTGATACTGTGAATTGAATAGGTGGCATTTTTCTCTGTAATTAGTGTCAATGGATTAAAGAATCATATGATGAACATGGTAGTGACACCACCCACGATTACTCTTAGTGACTCATTAACAAAATTTTTGTTTCTTGTTCCCATGACCTTACTTTGTGCCGACCTAGAGGCCTTTGTCCTAAAGAGAGGAATGTTTCAATTGGCAGACACAATGGTTCCATTGAACTGGAAGTGAATTCTGCTCCCTGAACACCGTGGCATCCTCATGCCTCTGAATGGACAAGCAAAGAAGGAAGCTACTGTGCTGACTGGGGTGATGGACCTGTTTGCAATCAAGGGCCATCAGATAGCTACTTCCTAGTGTCTGGGTCCTACAAGATCCCCTAAGGTGCCTTTTGGTATTAACATGTTCTGTGGTTAGGGTCGATGGAAAACTATCACAGTTCCCATAGCTAATGGACAATCAATTGTACATCTTTCCTCTAGAAAAAAAGGAAATAATAATATTCTCATTGTTATAGAACTAACCCAGAGCCTTCACATTCACAGAATGATAATGTTAAATTTGACTATTGCAACAATGTTTAAATGTATCATTTAGCAGAGCACTAACTATATTAATAATATTGTATAAACACCATTGCTGTAGATGTTTTTTAGAATGAGAACGTTTTAGTGTTTCCCTGTTTGCTAAGATTTGTAATAATAAATATATGTTGAAATGTGTAAAATACTTTTCTGCATGTATGAAATGACTCCTTTGTTCTGTTAATTTGATAAAGTATATTGATTTGTTTTAGTCAGTCCAATGATTTTTAGGTTAAAATCCATGGCACATGAAAGATTGTCATTTTCATATACAGATGGATTTATTTTAAATTTTGCTAAGGATTTTCCAGTCTATGTTCATAAATTAAATGTGTCTTTAATTTCCATTTCTTTCAATATATTTGTCAGTTTGGGTATCATTGCTATGATGCTTTCACAAAGCAATTTGGAAAATTCTTTTAATTAAAAAAATCTTCTTAAAGTGTTCACTCACTAGTGAACCCTTCTTTGTCTTCGTGAGAGACTTTTAGTGACCAACTCAGTTTCTTTCATAAATGTATTACTTTTAATTCTGGGTGACTTATTAGCATAAAATTGTGTTTAATATTAATTTATTATACATTTAAGTATCTCTTATAGTAGGCCCTTTCTTTTATTCCTGGCATTTTGAGTTTTCTCTTTTTAAAAGATCAGTATTGCTAGTATTTACTAATTTCATTTATTTTTCAGAAAAAAACTTCAAAATCTAAAATGTTCATTGCTAACTTTTCTACTTTCCATTTTGAGATTACTATACTATTAATCTGATTTATTATTGTTAATCATTTCTTTCTTATGGCCTATTTTTGGATTAGTTTGTTCATTTTTTTGGTCTAGTTTCTTAATCTCAAGTCATTATATTAAATCTTCCTTATCTAGGCATGGTGTTACGGGCCTATAATCTCAGCACATGGGAGACTAAGGCAGGGGAACAGAAGTTTGGAGCCAGCCTTCATTCCATAGTAAGAATTTATTTTTTTCATATCAGGATTTTTAATGGTAAAATGTCCTCTAAGTGATACTTTAGTTGTGTCTCACGAATGTGTTTTATTTTCCATACCATCTGACTTAAAATACATTCTAATTTGACTCATAGGTTATATATGTTTTTTAGTTTTTTTTCAAATGTAGAGGTTTTATAAATGGCTCTTTTAAAACAAGTAACAAACAGTACAAGAAATATATCCAATGCCTAACGTATGACCTGTAACCTTTCTGTACATCAGTTTGATAAAAATTAAAAAATTAAAAAAATTAAAAAAAGAAATTAAAAAAGAAAATTAAAAAAGAAAGGCAGCCCGGAGGCAAAGAGGGGTACCTGGTTTCAGAATGCCTATAAGCTTCAGAGTTTTTCCAATGCTGATAAAAGCCAACATGTAAGTGTTAGAGCAGAGGTTAGTAAAAGGCTTTGGAAATCAAGAATGCCTTTCTAGATAAGAAATTTGGAAGCGAAGTTGACCTAAATGATTGTTCCAAAGTGAGAAAAGGAAAATTATGGCTACCAAAATGAGTGTTTAATTACCATTCCAGTTTGTTTATAGGTTTTTTGTAACAGTTTCCGGCAGGCCCACAGAGAAGGACAGATGATTTCTACAAGTTTGTCAGATGTAATGTTGGCCCTTAATAAGTTCCAGAAAGTTGCAGGCAGCCCATCAGGAGGTGTGACATTCTATTGGAGCCACTGGGAGCCATTGCTGCCTGCTGCCACCACGTCCGCTGTGCATCCCATTTGGTTTGAGATCAAGGATAGCCTAACTGTCATCCAGAAGAATCTATATCTTTATCCTGAGCATCCCTACTGTAGTAAAAGCAGATGGGACTCCATCACATGCAGCTGATTCCTGCTGGAAGGCCACTTTGGATCTGCTGAAACTAAGATTTTGGGGGGACATTCTTCCTGTGGTAGCCTTCCCACTCCTCTGAGTTGTCTGGAGTTGACTAGCTCTATTAAGAAAATTGGAAAGCATGCATGGCAGGCTAGAGAGTCACTCCCAGGCCATGCCTGGGGTGGGAGGTGTGTCCAAGTGTATCAGAGTGTGTCCACATGGATTAGGGTGTGACCTCAGAGAAAGGAGGGAGGTAACTGCCACCAGGTGTACCAGTTACCTAGGTAACTGGATGGAGATTTAAAGGTGAAAATACCTGCAGCTCTCCTGGGGGTGGACCTCACAGATAACCTGTTTTCTTTCTGAGTACAAGCTTAAGAGCAGCAGTCCCTTTGGACTGGCTCTTGTCTCATCCTAGCTCTCCCAGCAGCCTGTGGGTGGAGTCACTACAGTCCAGGCAAGATTAAGCTTTCCAAAAGAGAAATCAATCATTTGATTTTTATGTACAAGAAAAAAAGGGGCGAATGTAATATGGAAGTCAGATCTGGCCAGCACCATCATTGGCTGTTGAGGGGTGTCAGACTGACTCCATCTCAGATTAGTTAAAGAGAGCAGAAGCCGACTCCATCTTCACTAAGATCTTCCCAACCCTATCCAGGGAAGTTCTCCTTAGCTGTGATAAGATTGTGTAAACTGTTGACCACCTGAGCAGTGAAACGCTCAAGGTTAAACCCGTGCCCTCCCATGAGTAGGCATATCTGCCTGCATCATGTGAGCCCCGCCAAATCCATGTGCCAATTCTATCTAAAAGATAGGTTGGTTCAAACAGTTGCTTTGAGGCAGATTATAACTCCATTGGCCACCTGCGTGTGACCTGGCATGCTCTGTAAGTGTTGTAACCTCATTGGCCACCTGCATGTGGCAGGCTTGACTCTGTGGTGCCTTTATAACCCGACCCCGAGCGTGGCCGGGGGTGTGCCATCTCAGCTCCCTAGTCTGGGCCATGACCGATTCTGGTCTGTGATGCTGGCTGGTCAGTATACTTTTTACTTCCCCAATAAATCCATCTCTTTACTTGAAAAGAAAAGGTTCCATGAGAAAGAAAGTGAGAAAGGAATGGGAGGGGCGGGGAAACAGAAGGAAGGAAGGGGAAAGCTGTTGCTACTGCCAGGATGATCTTCAGTGGGAACAGGATGGAGAACAGTTGAGCATTGTCCGGCTGTCTCTATCTCCCATGTAACCCCTTTCGCCCTCAAGCACTAGCTGCACGACCTACAGGCAGCAAGGATGGAATGAGGGTTATGTGAAAGCCTCAGAACCCGTGTGTGAACGCGAAGACGCCCTTCCTCCCCTTTGACTTACTAAGAACAAAGGCGGGAGACACATGGGCTGCTTCGGGGAAAGCTCCTTGGATTTCCATTTAATAAGGGGAAGGGCAAATACACTTATACCAGTAGTGACGGTGGGAAGGGGAGGGACTTGGAGTGCCTAGCTAGGCACTAGCGATTGGCTAATGAGCTGTCCATCATGGTGATGTCAGGGAATTTCCCGCAGAGGCAGAGACCTCTTGGCTAGGCCTCCTGGATCAGCTGGCACCATCCTGACACACATGCTCTCTGCGGAGAGGCGGGGTCTGGTTTGGCTGTCTCTTCGGGTTTTGGACCCGGAAGGAGGTGGCACAGGCCAGCTAGCAGCCAGCCGCCCCAGGTCTTAAAGGAATAGCCATCCCCTACAGCACCATGTAAGCAGGATATCCCACAGGATGCCAGCATTGGCAGAAGCTGGGTCCCATGGAGAAGGCATGGAGGAGAGTGCTCATAGCCGACCTGCATCCCAGTACTACTATAGCTTAGAGGTAGAATCCTTGCCTAGTGTGATGGTTAATATTGATTGTCAACTTGATTGGGTAGAGAAATGTCTGCAAGGGCATCTACAGAGATAACTAGATCTGGAGCATTCTCATCTGATGCACTGATAGATTCAGGATTTGAAGAGACTGTTGGGAGGTAGTGGAAACGGTAAGATGTGTGGTCAGCTTAAAGGAAGTCCATCACTGGCTGGGTCTTTCCTGTCTTCTGTTTCTTGACTGCTATTAGCTGAAGAGTTCTATTCTACCACACCTTTCCTGCTATGATGGACAGAAACCTCTGTGTTAGCATTTCCCTAGCCTCAGGTCCTCAGCTCCTCCCACTAGAACCCAGATCCACTCATACCTAATGATCCTACTGCTACCTAACTACTTCCCCTTTACCCCCAGAGAGAGAAGCTGCCACCTGGATAAGGTGCAGACCCCATGTAGCTCCCTCTCCCGTGGGAACTATGGCCCCACTAATAAACCTCCTCATGGACCTTCTTCTTCTGCCTGTGATTATCTCCGCATGGTCCTCTTGGATGGCTGATACCTATGCTTTCACTCTGGAACTCTGAGCTAAAACAGACTGTAGCTCCTAGGTATTTGGTCACAGTGACATATCCAGCATGCACAAGACTTATCTTCCTTATTTGGCTTCCTTATAGCCTCACACACCCCTATCCTGCCTTTCCTGGAAAGAAATGAGTAGTGACATCTCCTGGTAGCTCTTCTTATGTACCTTCCTCAGTCATTAGAGGCAGGACAGGATTGGTTATTGACATTGCTGGTTGTGATAAAGGTCTTACGTTTACATTAAAAAAAGTCTATATTCATTACAAATACATACAGAAGGACTCAGGGGTGAAACCACAGGATGACAGGAATTTGCTCGAAGAAATTACCAGCAGAAAGAAACAGCTGAAGCAAAGTAGCCTGTTGCGCAAAGGACTGGAACTATGCTGTCTTCTTCCCAGTAGTTGGGAAAATGTCCACAATTAAAAAAAAAGAGATAAAGAATTTTGGCCTGCATCATACTTCTTATGTCTGATTTCTTTGGAGCTTGGCTCATGATTAAACTATCCCCTGAGCTGTGCACAAAGCACTATTTTCCTCCTTTGATGTCAATTCAACAGTACCTGACAGTAGGTAACCTGGAGCCCAATGGAGTTGAGTGGATTTCCTTACATTGGAAAGAGCAGAGACATAGCACCTCTGCAGTGGTTTTTCTTGATGTCCTGATGTAAATATTGCTTGAGCCTGGACCCAGAGGCAGCCCAGTCCCTGTTCCAGAAGGCGCCTGTGGTAAGGGCAGCCAGGCTTGTGTTCCTCTGTGGAGTGTTGGGTTTGGAGTCAAGCAAGTACAACAGAAGACTTTGGTGGTGAGGATTGTGGGTTTTTATGTGAGGAAGAGGCGCTGCCTCTTTCAGATACTCAATATGAATAAAGTGAGGGTAATTAAAAGGGCACGCTGCTGGGCTGGGAGTGGTGGCACATCCTGTTTCAAATCCCAGCTACTCAGGAGTGGAGGTAGGAGGATCATGGCACGAGGCCAGGTCTAAAAGCAAATTAAAGCAAAACAGCCTTGGGTATAGTAGTGTGCTAGGCTAGCAAGCATGAGGGCTGGGGATCATCTCACATACATTCACACACACACACACACACAGAGGGAAAGAGAAAAAGGAAAGAGAACAGCTTTGGAACAACCATTTGTCAGCGGTGTCCTTCAGAAAGCTGCTAGTGTCTTGAGAGAGCGATGCCATCTGTACAATGATTTCACCTACTCAGGTGAGTTGCATGAGGACTTAATAAGGTACAGTGCACAATCTTAGTCTCATTGAAAACTGTAGGAAGTCATCATGTTAGTTGACCTTTTCCTGAGCTGGACTTCATAGAATTCTCACTTATTTATGACACGGTGCAGGCTTAGATTTCCTGTGTTCTTGTGTGAATGCTGGATCAGGAGCACCAAGTTGCTGGAGCCCAACATTCACTATCCCTCACCCACTAGCACCTGTCTTCATCTGAAATGCTTGTATTTTTCACTTGAGTCTCTGTTTTTCCTGCCTAGAATGTTGACATGATTCCTGGGGATACAGTAACTACCTTGCCACCACGAGAAGTAGCCTACAATCTAAGGTTGTTTAGAGCAGAAAATAAAAGGAGCCTAAGCCCCTGATAGCATGTGGTTCTACACCAGAGCTGGGTTACCCACTTTAGAATTTTAAACTCTATTTATCTCTAAAATAGGAAGGAAGAAAGACTGTGTGCACAGACTGGAAGTCTTTGATTGTGTGTGTGCACACGATGCTTGCCCAGTACTGAGGTTTGAACTCAGCCTCATACTCTGGCTTGGCTGTTTTGCTCAAGGATGGCGCTCTACCGCTTAAGCCCACACCTCCATTTCTGGTCTTTTGGTGGTTAAATGAAGGTAAGAGTCTTACAGACTTTGTTGTCTGGGCTGGCTTCAAGTCTCAATCCTCAGATTTTAGCTGTCTGAGTAGCTAGGATTAACAGGCATGAGCCACCAGTGCCCAGCTGGAAATCTTCACCTAGAAAAATGTCAATTCTCCCTAAAGTGGATCTACAGATTTAATATAACTACAATAAAAATCCCAGAATTTTTTTATAGATCCAAACAAATTTATTCCATTACTTATAAGAAATAACAAAAGAAGTAATATAGTCAAACTTTTACTGTAAAAACAGTTGGAGAAAGCACACAAAACCACTTTAAGACATTATGGAACTACAGAAATGAAGACTGGTACTGGTGAAGGGATGGAAAAGAGAATGATGGGCCATAATGGAGAATCCAGAAAATGGTTTTGGGGATGGGGAACAGAAACTATGTAATCCAGGATGTCCTCAATTTACAATCCTCTTGGAGGGCTGAAATTACAGGTGTGTACCACTATACCCTGCTGTGAGTTCCATTTGTATTTCCTCTTGTTAGGCAGATGTTAGTCATGTGGGAATTAGGGAAATGAGGCCCAAGATCCAGCCAGGGCTTTGTTGAGAAGGAAGGAGGAAATGAACTGGGTATCCCGTTAGTGGTCTCTATCCCAGTGTGACAGCTGGATGTGAGAGAGGCAATTTGATTTAAGGAGGGAAGATAACAGAGATCAAAGCCCCCTTTACTGGGAGGATTGTCAGTCTGACCAGGTGAAGATGCTCTTCAACTTTCCAATATTTTAGAATAAGTATTTTCTATGCTCAGAAGATTATTAGGAAGGTGAAAATACTGTATGATACTATGCTGGAGGGGGGTTATGTGTGGCACTGTCCCTTAGCTTTTTCACTCAAAGTTGGAGCTCTTCCACTTAAGTTACAGTACTACTTGAGACTTTCATGGACTCTCCTGCTCAGGGTGGCTTTGAATCATGATCCTCAAATCTCGGCCTCCTGAGTAGCTAAGATTATAGGTGTGAGCCACCGGTGCCCAGCAGCATTTTATATTCTGTCATCTCAAAAAGTCTCATAGGCTTGGAGTTACATTCAGTTTCCGCAGTGTGACATGTGAGTATTTGTGAGACTCGGTTTACCATCCACTCCCCAGAACACCTGCCCTCTACCAGTCAGTGCCTTACTGTGGGAAGTTGCCTGAAGCATGTCCTCAGCAACTGGGGATTTTACAGGTCCTCCTCTCAGCCATGGCTGGTCACTACTTTTGAACTAAATCATTATTTTCTTAATCTCAGACATGGATTTCTCTCTAAGAATTTCCCTTTTGATAAATTTACATTACTTTCCCTAGTCCCAAAACACCATTTTCACAATTCATCTAGTTATCAAGACATTTTGTGCCTAGGTAATGAGGTGTCTGTTTCTCTTATCAGACTGAGAATTCTTTGCCAGATGTTGGGGTCCAGCTTTATGGACTTCAGGGTGAAGGGCATTGGAAAGCATACCCGAGATGCCGCCCTTCATCCCAGCCATGGGGAAATGCGGAAGCAGGCCACAATTCTCTGGGCCCGGAACCAGAAGAACCGGCTTTGAACCCAGCCCCCAACTTTCTTGCCAGCCCAGGTGTCCCCCAGTCTCTCCCTGGCATGGCGCTTTCGAGTGACATTAGCTCATGAGGGAGTCATGTGACAAGCTCCCAGCCTATCAGCGTCCTGGCCGATCACCCTCCCTTCCTATCACTTCCCTTTACCCCTGCCTTAATGAATCAGATAGCTCTTGAAGCTTCTCTGAGGTCCGAGTATGCCTGGCTTTCTTTACTGGTAAGGAGGTGGGCAAGCGTTCTCGTTCGGCTGTGTGCACATGAGGTCAGTGCTGGCTCCCCCGCCCCATCTTGGCCTTACCTGCTGGCCCGGTGACCAGGAGAGAGGGTGAGAAAGGGAGTGGTGAGAAGCATAGCTGAGCCTTGATGTCCACTCCAGGGGAGGCAACCCAAGCCCGACAGCCAGACAGTTTTATGTTTTCTTTTTTCTTTCTTTCCAAGTACCAGGACTAGAACTCAGGCCCTAGACATTGTCCCTTAGCTTTTTTTCACACAAGATTGGCAATCTACCACTTGAGCCACAACTCAACTTCCAGCTTTTTGCTGGTTAGCTGGAGTTAAGACCCTCCTGTCTGGGCTGGCCTCAAACCACAATCTTTGGACCTCAACCTTCTGAGTAGCTGGGATTACAGGTGTGAGCCTCTATCACCTGGTTTGCCCTGAGGTTTTGCCTTATTCATGTTTGTATCCCCTTAGCACAATGCCCAGAACAAGAAATTGGCTCTCTATAAATGTTTAAAACGATGTTCCGTAAGATGATTCCAATCTAGAAAATGCTTAATTATATTCCAAATGTCCCACTTAAAATGCCAGAAAGAATGACATGGATTTTGGAAAAGATTATGGTCCTAAAAAAAAAATCTTGTTGCTTTAACAGTTTCCTATCTGATTGTCACAGCCTCTCTACAGGGTGATGCTCTTAAGGGGACTTGGATGGATGGGCTGTGCTTGGGGGGGGGGGGCATGTTTCCCCTAGCTCAGCTGGGTGGCTTGGATGAATGGGACTCAGATGGGTCTTTCTTTCCTTGGTACTGACTTCTGGTTGCCTCTGGAGAGGACTGTATTGCTAAAGTTAATGAAATTAAGGCAGAGAAGGATAACAAAGCCAGGCTATTACTTTAAGATGTTACTTTATTGCCTTGCAAGGAAAGAGACCCTTGGTGAGAAGAACCAGGGCACCTGAGCACACGAGTCACACTTATTTTTGCTTCTGAGAAATCCTAAGGGAAAGCAGGCGTCTGCTCTCCCCCACTTCCCTTCTCTCTCTGGCCTGGGAATAAACGGCCTGACTCTTGAAAACCTGCTCTTTCTAATAACTCAGGGCTGGGGAGGTTTACTGACCAGCACTCTCATCTCACCTCTGAGGAATATCATAACATTGCTATTGATTATTCTGAGGACCCACATCACAATTTTTAGTATCCTATTTGAGCAAAACACAAAGCATGAAGAAATAAAATGCCTGCTTCTATTGTCCAAAAAGAAAGGTACTCTTTGCCTGACTTACAAAACGGCAATTTTTCTGTACATCATCTTTATAATTTTTAATTTAAAAAAAAATCTGTGTTCCATAGATTCTTTTACTATTTGGACTGGAAGAGCGGTAGTACATTCTGCTAACTTTACCCTAACTCTGCTTTAAAATGATGCCACATGGGTCACCTCAAATGCCTCCAAGAGAATTTAATTAGTCAACAAAGCTCCAGGTGATTTGTCTGAAAGCAATCTTTGCAAAAGTAATTTGAGCAAAGAGAAATTGGCCAATAAGATCATTTTGGTCAAAAATGGATGCTTTCTAGTCATTGATTTTTCATTTGTTAATCATCCAGGCAGACTGTCAGGAGGTTTTGCAACCTTTAATATATTTGTTTGGCATGTTTTGACTCCCTTGCCTCTTAAAAATGTACTGAGTGTTTTTCTTATTCTTCTGCTATTTTGATTTTTTGAAATTAAATTTCAAAAAATCATTCCAGCTCTATGTCATATATGATAATAAATGATTGGAAATAATATCGTAAATGCTTAGCAAAACAGAATTAGTTAAAATTTCTCTACATCCAACAATAGGTAGACTGCTTAAATTAATCATGGTATGTTTCAAAGAAGTAACCCTTGGCTATCTCATTAAATTAGCTATTTTTTCTTGAGATGAGGTCTTGCTATGTAGCACGGGTTAACTTCAAACTCACTTAACTTCAATCCTCTTACATTAATCTTACAAACGAAGGAATTACCATGATTAATGTGTATCATGTCTTGATCTCAAATTAGCTATTTATGAAGACTCAGACCTAAGATTTATCAATACTCATCTTAGAGAAAAGTCGTCTTTTCACATATAGAAAAATATCTAGGGGACACATACCTGGAAGGTTTGTTCCCATGGATAGGTATGGGGTGCTCTTTGTGTTTGTCTTTGTTTCTCCCTCTTTAACTAGTATCCAGTGTTTTTTTAGAGAAAAATAATATTAAAAACTTGTGTAGTACTTGAAAAGGAAATGGTTTGGAATTATCACTCTCTCTGGACATGTTGGAGACTTTTAGTCTTCTCCATCACCAACTCATTGGACTCAGCCAAGGGCTGCCTCTGTCAGTGGGCCTTGGGGCTGGATTCTGACCTCAGCAGAGGGAGATATGTGATCTTCCCAGAGCATTCCAGAAAAGGTATCAGGGACTCTTATAGCTTCAGTTCGCCTGCCAAGAACATGGATGTGATGGTTAACAGACCAACAGCAAAATCTGGGGAGCTGCCTGGACATGAACTAAATGATAAAGAAACAAACAACAAAACTGCCTCAATAAAACAAGAAAACATTTGAACAATGGACAACAACTAACAGAAGCTGCAAAGTCACCCCCAAAAGCATGAGTTGCTAAAGTAAAACAAATCAGTAACTGATTAGAGAAATTGGAGTGACAGAATGAAGAGAGGCCCCAGTCAAAGCTTCTTGTTTCTTTTTTCCTTCCTCCTCTTGTTGGAGTTGAATACAAAAACCTCTATTTTTCTACATGGTAAGTTCAGAGAACAATGGCCAGCTGACTGAGTATTGTCAATCATATCACATGCTGAAATGGAGTGATTTCTGGATTCTGGTAAGGATGGAAAGCTGAAGCTCACACCTTATGACACCCCTTACCTCCTTTTTTTGCTACTTTTTTTTGCCAGTCCTGGGGCTTGAACTCAGGGCCTAAGCACTGTCTCTGGCTTCTTTTTGCTCAAGGATAGCACTCTGCCACTTGAGCCACAGCACCACTTCTGGCCGTTTTCTGTATATGTGGCGCTGGGGAATTGAACTCGGGGCTTCATGTATATAAGGCAAGCACTCTTGCCACTAGGCCATATTCCCAGCCCTTGGTACATTTTTAAATTTCTATTATAAAGGCCATGTATGGTGGGGTTACAGTTTCATAATGCATGTAATGAGTACATTTCTTTTTGGACAATGTCAGCCCTTCCCTGGCTGTCTCCCAGTTTTTCCCTCCCATTTCCACCCACAAGTTGTATAGTTCATTTTCAACCTAGTGTCTAGTGAGTACCACAGCTCCATTTGTTCACTCTTGAGGCTGACATCTTAACTTCTGGTTAGGGCTTGAGAGAGCATCTTGGGAAAGCAAATGATGAATGGTGATCTGGGCAAGGAGAGGCCGAGGAGGGCTGTCCCTTCCGAGTTTCCATTCCTAGAGGTACAGAAAACAGAGTCAGCTCCTGCTGGCTGACTCCAGGGTTATGAGCCTTCTCAGTGAGAGCCACCACCAAGGAACAAAGAGCCAAAGCCTTGCAAAGAGAACAGCAGAAGCAAGGAGAAGTGTCAAGGAGAAGAGAGCAGGCCCCAGGAATGCTTCTGTGTGGCCAGGCTTGGTGAGAATGGTGAAATGAATAAGACTGAATCTTAAGTGTTGAAATGAGATGAACAGGATAACTCCAAGTGAACGAAGAGGTATGAGTGGAAGGTGAAATGTCACCAGGATAGCTCTAGTGTGCTCAACAAAGCCTGGTAGAGAGAAGGTACTGGAATCTCAGAACCCTTCCAGGTTTACATGTCCATGGGATTTTTCTCTTTGTACATTCATCTCTCTCCCTGTAAGAAAAATTGTCCAGATGAAGGAAGATGCTCCCCAGAAGGCTTGGCAGGTAGTCACCTAGACAAGTATGGAAGAAAGTTCTAGAAACCCAGTTTGTGGTGTCTCCTTGTGTTAGACTTGTGTCATGAGCCATCTGAATTCTCCTCACGTCACCTGTCCCCAGCACCTTCCACCCCTTGATCTACTACTACCTCAAACATTTTCTCAAGGATTCCTGGCAACTTTAGAAGAGCATGCTGCCCTAATGTACAGCCTCCCCCTCCTCCTCATTCTACTGTGAGATCAAGTGTGGGGCTCATGCCCTGTGGGGTGAACCTCCTACCAGTGAGAGAGGACACCTATAGACACATGTGTTCTGTTTCCTGTGGGGACAGAGGCATCCCTGCCAAGGGGAGCCTTTGAAATTGAGAAGTCAGCACACTTGACACCAGCTCTCTATCTTCATCGCCTCTCTCCTCTTTTCCTTCCTAATAAGGCTTTGCCTGGAGCTCAGCTTCTGGGGAGCTTTTGAGAATAAGGCATGACATTTTGACAGGAGAAATCAGAGTAAGTTTCCTTGTGGAAATAGTTGGAGTTAGCTGTTGAAGGAAGGTATAACTTTTAAGGCGTAGAATTGGAAATCAAAAGATCCATTTAGATGAAGTGAGAACCTCCAGGCAAGTTTAGAAAAGCATCTGGGAATCGTACTTCATGTGAACTTCGTGACCTTCTAGGGTGTTAGTGGAGATAAAAATGGATTAGGAAGAATCTTAAGATTAAGAATCTGGACTTGAAAAGGAGAAGCACAGACAGTTTGGGACAGAATTGTCACACACACACACACACACACACACACACACACACACACACTCACTCACTCCAGTCCAGGAATGATTATCTGGTATTGCTGTGCAGAATGTTTTGAGTCAGGAAATAATGGTCAAGGAGAATTCACTCAGCGAGTTATTGCAGTATCTTTGCATGATGAACGAAGCGGAGGAAGCAGGCTGTATGAAGGTTGTGATAAGCCATTCACAGGACTTGGAAACATGTAAGTGTGGGTGGAAAAGAAGTATGGCTTTGATATGAAAAGACGGGTTGAATAACAATACTTGGAAAGCTAGGAGTGGGACAGGTGGTGTGGTTCTATCTTGGATCAGAAGTGATGAGGAGAAATGTAAATATTGAAAAGGCAGTTGAAAATGTGGGTGTGGATGGAGTGGTTGAAAGCCATCATTTATAGGTGCTTGAGCCAAAGAAGAGCTCAAAAGTCTGAGGATGTATAGATAGCTAAGGTTTCCGAGAGGAAGATCCAAGAGATGTAGATTATCAAGGACCAGGAGAGTGACAAGACAGCAAAGTGGAATGTGTGCTTTTGTGGGGGATGGTGAAGTACCAGGATGGAATATTATTGTAGATGCATCAAGGGGTGGAGCCATTTCTAGGTAATTGGATGGCCAGGAAAATTACATGCTATTGGAGAGTAAGGACTACAGTCATTAGTTTCTATGAGGGGTTTCTTTAAATTACTTTTAATATCTAGTAAATATAAATAGAAGTGAAAAGCCTGTACATTATGGATATAATATTTTGGGGATTGTTTTTGATCTTTGACTCTAGATGCAGAATGTAGATAGTAGTGGAACAAAGAGAGAGCTGACTACTTCCCTGAAAGGCCTCTGCATGTGGCAATCACAGGGCCCCCAGGTAGATCCTTATTGCTGATTAGTGTGTGGACCTCCAAGGAGTTTGATATTGAAGCCTAAGAAGGCCAAGAAGGGTCAGTTGAAGTTTGTGTTGTTGTAAAGTTGATTAACTTTTCAGAGCCTAAGTAGCACAGATCACCTGGATCTAGTACATCTTGATTTCTCCCAAAGCTTTCCTAAAGAACACTCAGGTTGCAATGTGTTAAGGTGAGATAATTGAGAAGCCACACTTTGAGGGGTCGAATCTTGGAGTCTTTACTAAAAGGCCGGCCACTGCATGGTGGACTCCTGTCTCAAAGACTTATAGCCAGCAAATACACTTAACACAAGAAATGGGCCCAAGAGGAAAGAAATAACAAAAACAATACCAACAAACCAATTCAGCTCCAGTGGAGAGCTGAAGTGGGAGGCCACGGTGACCGGAGATGAGCCAGGAGACAGGACAGGAACATGGAGGCACGTGGCTGATCTTGGCCTTCATAGGGTCAGGTCAAAGGACAGAGTCACAGGAAAACTCCCAGCCCCACATACTGGACTGACAGGTTCAGTAACCTATCAGCCAAGTGCCCGCCCCTGTCTCCAGGGATTCAGGTATGCCCACCACCTTGGGTGGGAGTTGGGGGTGTGTTCACCTTCCCCCATATGAAGATAAGATACCATTCCTTATGTGGACATCAGGTATAAGCTCAAGTACCAGCAAAACTTTTCTGTCTAGGGAAGACAGGCCTCAACCTTCCATATTGAGGATACTTAGAGGCTACTCTGGCTGGTGAGTCTAGCCATTTAGGAAGTTAATCAAGGCAGAATCAGCATTCTCCATGAAATGCCTTCCTAAAGCTACTGCATCTGCATTTCTCTGTGGCAAAGCCCTCCTAGCTGACCTTGAGCTAGACATCAGCATTCCATGAATGGTCTCTCTCACTTCTAGGCTTTACAGCCCTGGGTGGAAAATTCCCTCCAAGCAGCAAGAGGCACCAGCATGGGTGTAAGAAGTTATTTAGACTCAGCCTCCTTACTTCACCAAGAGGAACTTCCCTTCATTCTCTCTGGATTTTAGGATTCTTTGTTTGTTTGATTCTCTGTGTACCTGGCCAGCTGTTTGCATCTGAATTGATTCTACTTTTGGCTATGCTGGGGGCCTCCTCTGGCAGGTCAGGTGCCAGCAGGCACAGTTGTTAAGTAACTGCTTCTAGTCATCACAATCCTGGTAAATTTGGAACATATATGAGTCTCAATTGAACCTCTATTGTGTGGAGAAAAAAAGTACCTGATTCTGAAATTTCAAAAGTCACTCACTTGTAGGACTAGGAAGACTGTGTGTTGATTATTGACCCCTCTCATAGAATTCTTTAAAAATTCATCCAATTGTTGTGCAGTGCTGTGAAAACTTAATTCTCTCCTGAGCCTTTTCTAGAACACAAAACAAAAGCAAAGCGTGACTAAGCTCCACACGGAAGTAAATGTTTTACATGGTTACTTTCTAAGATATAAATAAATCCAAGCAGCAACATACACATCCCAACACCATAAACACAATATTACAAGTCATCAAAACAACAAGCTTAACACAAGAGTTTCAGGTGGAAAAGGGTTTACCAATCTATGCTAAAGACTTATTGTAAGTAGTATTTTTTTCACACCTTGATTTGTGGCTTCACTGGTATCAAGGTTTTGGTCTCCATTGAATTTTCAAATAATTACAAAAAGTATCTTGAATGATTTTTTTTCCCCCCAAATGGAAATCTCTTCCTCACCCTCATGGTTAAATGGTTATATTGTACCTTAATGATCCTAAGGCAGATTCTCTGGATCTCTTTGAAGATTCGATGTGTTGCTGTACAGATAGTACCAAAAATCTAACTAGTAAAAAGAAGACTTCTTCAGGTGTGTCAGAGCTTCAGTCTTGACTCCTTCAGGTGTGTCAGAGCTTCAGTCTTTGAAATGTTTCCATGTATAGTAGTCTCCTTTGATCTTACAATAGGCTGTAGGTAACCCAGAATTTAATAAATCCTTGTTGCAGATAAACAGACAGGATTTAGACAGGCCAATGTATTGGGCTTGGATCACTCAGGGTTGAAGGTCACACTTTTCAGCTCCAAGTGTATTAGCTTTTCAATTCGCTTTGGGTGGCATTTTTTACATTAGTGTTGTTGTTGCTGTTGTTTTGCTTTTCGTTTTATTTTATTGTTTTCATTCTTAAGCCCTGCAATGTATAGGCCTTGTATAACACTATGCTGGATTTTTGAAGTGCATTGATTGTGGAGGGCCCAGAAGTAGAAACCACAGACCTTAAGTGACAGTTGCCCTTATCCGAGTTTTGACCTTTATTGAATGGAGGTCTCTTGTTAGAAGTGATGTGTGGAGGTAAAAGGCCTGCCAACTTTTCAGGAAAAAAAAAAGGAAACTCCTGGGGTCCCCACATGGAGAATGATAACAGTGACTTGTGGGAAAGAAGTGCTTGCCAATCCTGTGACTGTGTGAGTCTGGGGAGGTGATTTTGCTTGGGGTCCTGTGGGCATGGCTGCCTTGGATGCAAGCTGCTGGCCCTCCATGCCTGTAGGTTTTGCATATGAGAAATCAACCAACTTCTGATGAAGACGGATCTGTATTATAGATGGACAGGCTTTCTTCCTTGTGTTCCTTCCTTCCAAACAATGTAGTATCAGAACTATATTCATTGCTTTAGCATTATATTGAATCTTACACATAATGAGATATTTAATATATTTGGAGCTCCTTCTGTGCAAATGCTATGCCATTTTGGTCTTTGGTAGGGGGTCCTGGTCCCCCATTCCTTCCATCCATTGATGCTAAGCGATGGCGGTGATTGTCTTTATAAACAACTTTGTTAGCTCTTTTTTTAGAGAAATCAGTCTGTTACCCTGTCATGGTGGCTTTCCGCACTTGTAAGCATGTACTTTAGTTACACTGAGCCTTATATTCCTGCAAAATGGAACTTCATGACATTGCCAATATCTGAATCCTCAAGAAGTCTTTAAATATTTTTCACCCTGGAAGCTGGGACAACAAATAGCTTATTCCTTGCCCTGTACCACTCAGCATATAAATCCTGAGTTCCTGCTGACCAAAGATAACGAAAAGTACAAATCAATAAGCATTTTGTTTCTGTAATTTGGGAGAATGAGATGATGGGTGAAGGAGAATTCCTTGATGAGGGTTCAAAAAAACACTCTCATTATCCCGTGGATTAAGAGAGCTACACTACAGTTTGACTCATTTGCTGAGCACTGGGTCATTATACTGCACTTACAGGCTTTGTCAGACTGCTTTCTTGAGATAATAATTAACACACCAGACACCATGTAAAGTGTATGTTTTTTTTTGGGGGGGGGTGGCACATTATGTTTTTTTGTGTATTATTTTTTTAAATGAATGCAATATATTAAAATGTACCATCCTGATCATTTTTAATGTACAGTGGCATTCATTACACTCACAAGTTTTTGCATCCTCTATTACTTTAAATTTCTAAAACCTTTAATCATCACACACTGAAACTCTGTCCATTAAACCACAGCTGAATGGCGGTTTCCATGTACTTTGCTTAATTACCTTCAAGTGTATGTCAGAGCTTTGAGGGAGATTTCATCTTCTCTTCTAGGAGAGATGTCTTCTTTCAGGAGAAATTGACATGGTACCGAACATATAGCAGGTACCCTTAAGAACAGCCTCTGAGAATATTATTAGGGATGTGGGGCCATGAATGGGGACTCTTAAGATCCACATTTGTGGGAGAAGGGAAGGGGGAAGGACTGAGGAGAAGAAGGAGATCTGCTGGGTTGCTGTCATAAAGTTTCATCCTACTTGGTAGAACTATGAGCCTGAGATTCGGAGTCAAAGTGCTGTGGTTTGAATGTTCCCTTCCAAAACTCATGTTGAGATTTAATTATGGTATGAATAGGTAGGTAGTATCTTTTGTGGTATGTATGGTTTGAGTTCACCTTCTTGGGAGTGGGTTGGTTCTGGGAGCTCCTGATGAAAGTGCACCTCTCCTTCTCTCTGACTCATACACACTGACCCTTCTGCCATGTTGTGCAGATGCTGGGGCAAAAATGCTGTCTATGGACCGGTCATTAAATGTTGCTGCTCATTAGCCCTGCCTTTTCACCAAACATACTGTGGCTGACATCATTGGCACAGAGTAGGAAATGGGTGCTGGAAGTTTGCAAGTTTCTTCTAGGCAACACAGATTGAGAATAACTGCTCTCAGTCTTGAAGGGGCATCAGCAGAGTGGTCTGCCAAACCTACCATCTTCTCTAATCATCTTAGGTGTTGAATGGTTCTCCTCTTGACCAAATTAAAGACAATTATTCATCACCACAGCGGGAAATGCCCATACCTCAAATTCAGGCTTGAACACAGCTCATTCATCCACTGATGAAGTTCATATCTATGTTCTTCTAAGCCTTTTCGATGGGTAAGGAATGGACAATGCATTTGGGGGAGGGGGGAGGGGGGGCATGTAACAAATCAGTAGGAAAATAGAGAGCATCTCCAAAAGATAAGTAATTCATAATGAAGGAATTAAATCTTTAAACATTTGAAAATATATTATCAAATGAGGACTCTATTTGCTTAGTATACTGGCAATAGAGCTCAGTAATGATATTTTAGTACTCAGAAGAGATTTTAATACACTGAAGAGAGGATAGACTGGTATGGTAGAGTATGTGGCGAGATGCATAAGGATTCTTGAAAAGGAAATATCTTGAACTCAAGCCCTTGCATTCACTCTTGTTTGTTTTTCACTTAAGATGGGTAGGTACTCTTCCATTTGAGCCATGCCTCCACTTTGACTTTTTGGATTTGTCTTCCTTAGCTGCCATTAATCGTAAAGCTCAGATCCCAGTCTCCTGAGTAGTTAGGATTATAGGCATGAGCTGTCAGTGTCAGGTTTTAATATCTTCTTTGTCAGTCTTCTTTTTGGTAAGTACTGAGTAGAGTTGGACCTAGGTTTATGCTAGGCAAGTGCCCTCTGACACACTAAATCTAACATTGATGCTGAGGAAACCATAGACAAGTATGGAAACCTAATGCAGATGGTGTAATCACTGAGTCTTGCTGACAACAGTACATATGAGGAGTTGCATCAGTGTTTATGAACAGGGTATGGGCTAATTAGGTTCTGTTACGTACCTAAGTGCTTTAAACTCTGAGTAATACATAAAATCAGCTTTGCATTTTAAATGCCTGGAAGAAAAACATCACATGGTAATAGTAGTAATCAATGTTAATTCTCCTAAAAGAATTCTAGATAATTCTAGATAAATTATATCTCTAACCTACACATTTTCATAATATACAGATTAAAACACTCCCACATGTTCATTCAATTTGTGAATTTCACACGCACACCTACACACACACATACACACATATACACACATACACATAGCATAGAGCTTGCATAGTGCCATGTGCCAGTGGTTGATGCCTGTAATCCCAGCTACTCAAGAGGCTGAGACCTGAGGATTTCAATTCTAGGTTGGCTGGGAAAGGAGAGTCCATGAGACTCTCATCTCCAATTACCCAAAAAGCCAGAGAGCACTTAGGCTCTGATTCAAGCCCCAGTTCATGCACACACACACGTGCGTGTGTGTGCATACACACACACAGAATGCAAACAGGCAGTTCTAGAATTATATACTTCCAAAATTACACACACACACACACACTTCTTTCTTCTCCCTTTCCCTCCCTCCACCTATTCATCTAGCAGTCTAGAAAAAGGAAAGAACTATAAGCAATTCGTGGTCATTCCCGGAATTTGGGAGTGATGGGTGATTTTGATTTTTTTATGTACTTATACTTTGCAAAGCTTTATACTGAGATTGTATCACCCTTACAATGACAAGGAAGTAATGGTTTCTAATATATCAGTGTTCTTGCCTGACCTAGTTTCCTTCCAGTCTTGCATTCATCTCCTAGGAAGGACCTTCTGGGTTGTATACCTCCCTCCATATTTGTCTTCCTTCCTTCTTATTAAAATAATCACTCGTGTGCTTTACCAGGTTAGGGGCAATCATTCTACTCATGCATTTGTGACTCACTGTACACATTTACTCACTTTATACGCTAATTCTTTTCCTATGTCCAACCTTTCAATAAGACATTTCCAGGCATTGCATGTCAATAATGTATCCCCTAAAATATTGATACTGCATTAAGTCATTCCATATTCACCCTTGGGAAAAGTCTTGGGGCTGTAAGACTTTCCAGACACATGGGATATTCATAACGAGCCATGCTGGCTACCACTTCAGCAGGCAGATGCTCTTCAGGTGAAAAACCTCACAACCCTTAGGCTCTCCATCCTGCTCTTGCTTAGGCTACACTGGGATGCCCACCTTATATACTTATTGTGGATCTCATTACATTTTCTTGTAAGTGGTTGGCAGAGACCGACATTTTTAGATCACTGATAGGAAATGTGGTCATATCTACCCAACCCATCTCCACCAGATATGGTCTTTGCCTATTTGCATTCATGCCCTCCATAAATAGATGAAGCTAGAAGTGACCACATGTCATTTCCAAGACTAAATTACAAAAGATGGCAGTTTTCATCTTGGATAGCTCCTCTTGGAAAGCGTTTAGTGAAGAAAGTCAAGCCATGTACTGGGAGAAGCGCCATCTTGCCATTGCTAATGAAACACACAAGCTGGCCTGGCAGTGTCATGCATGGGACTGGCAGTTGACACGCCCCTCTGCCTCTTCAGATATTGTCAGCCCAGTTTTATTGAGAGCCCATAAGACCCCAGCCAGAAGTGTCCGTATAATTGCCTTCTAATTCCTGACCCTCAGGAGCCATGCGAGACAATAAATGTACTACAAGTGGAGGGCCAGTGTACTAGAAATGAAAAGGTGACATTGACTTTGAACATAGCATGGACAGTGAGCACTGAGGAATGTGTAGATAAAAGCTCAGCATGCTTTGAATTGGGTCTATTGAAGCTTGTACACTGAGGATGCTGACTGTGAAGCCTAAAGGAAAATGAGAAAGCTCCTCTTGGAAAATGGGAAAAGAATCTTTGCTATGTAGTGGCTATATATAGACACATATCTCACCTATGTATTTCAACCTTCATAGAAAAATTTTTAAAATGTACCTGATGAACGGGGTAATGTGGTTAGGATTTCTGACCACGGTGTTGAAAATAATTTCCAATTGCTTTTTTCTAATTGCTAAATAACAAGGAGGTAAAGCCAGGGGTGGTGCTGTGCCTGTAATCCCAGCATTGCAGAGCTGAGCAGGAAGATAGAGATCTAAAGGCCACCTAGACTATATGGCAGGCTCAAGGACAGCCTTTTCCTGGATCCTTACTTACAATTGTGGAACCAGTGATAAGACAGAAAATGTGGTACATATATACACACAGTAGAATTCTCCACATATGTCAGAATGAATGATATTGTACCATTCATAAGGAAATAGACAGACTTAGAAAAAATTATATCAAGTGAAATAATCCAAACCCAGAGAAACACAGGTTGCCTGGTTTCCCTCATTTGTGGTTGCTAGAATGTACCTATAAATTTACAAGTAAACACACTGGGTGGTTAAAAAAAGAAATAAATACTCTGGGATATGATAAATTATACAGATCTCTAGACATTCACACCGTGAGACAAAAGGAGGGTGTTCTTAGGACAGGAACACAAAGGTGCAATACCTAGGTGCATATGATCATATGAAATAATATTTATTGAAATGAATTCCAGGAAATGGAAACAAGAAGTCTTTATTTGTTGTTCTTTTTTGGTTTCTTTTCCTTTTGTCTTTATTTTTCTGTCTTTGGGAGGCTACAGGGAAGCACAGAAATGGTGGGACAAAGGATGAACAAATGCAACAGTGGTTCTCACTAGACACTGAGTTGAAAACGAACTACACAACTTGTGAGAGGGGCTGGGGTGGGAAAACTGGGAGAGAGTGAGGGAAGGGGTTACACTGTCCAATGAGAAATATAGTCATAACCTGATCCATGTAATTGTGACCCCTCTGTACATTATTTTATAATAATAATAATAATAATAATAATAATAATAATAATAATAATAGACAGAGTACCAACTGAAAACCGAGAGAGAGTTTTATTCTTGGCCAAGAGTAGAAGTGAGAGAGAAACTTACAAATTAGTTTTGCCACACTTCAGAATCAAGAGGGTCCAGACACAGTAACAGAACTGAGGAGTCAGGTTAGGTATAACATTTCCCAAAGTGATGTTGCCTTACTCATTTTATGGTTCTTTCTAGGCATCACCATGGCGATTGTGAATTGTCTTGGTACTTGAGGGTTTATCATTTAACATGCTATAGGGTTATAATGAAGTCAAAGATTCAACCTGTTCCAGGTAGTCCACCTGAAGAGAGGCTTCTGGTCTACAGGCATCCCATCCTGAAAGACAAACAAGGTTAGGGTGGGGTGGGAATGCAGCTAGGTCACCTAGGCAGTACCCAGGACAACACCAAGCCCTAATTTACAGGTTGAAGCTCTGAACTTGTTGCTGATACTGTAATGGAATGGGACTTTGGAACTGGTGTGTATTGTGTGTAGAATGAGATTCTTTATGTGCACGAGAGTGAACTATGTTGTAGGCAATGATCCCCGGCCAGTGATCCCCGATGACTGGCGATCACAGAGTGGCAAATCCCTTCCCTCGCCCCCACTCTACCAAGGTTGGTCTGTGTGCAGTAGCATATGGTAGAAACCATGGCATGCCACTGTGGGGATTAGCTAATTAAAGTCTGCAACTTCCATTTTGGGCATGCTCTTCCTTGGATCACTCACTGTGGGGAAAGCCAGCTGTCATATGTTAAGGACACTCAGGCAGCCTTGTAAAGGCCCAGATGGTGAAAAACTTCCAGCCAATGGCCATGCAAGTGAGATTTCTTGTATGTGTGCCATCCAATCCCAAGCCAGGCTTTATATGGCACAGGGTGGACCCAATGCTGGTCTGGACCCAATACCTGAGAAGCCTAAGATACTATCTAGCAAAGAACTGCCGCTGGAGCTGCAGACTGCTATCCTTAGAAAGGCCTGCTTTGTAAGATGGGTTCTTGGCTGTCCTCTGGAAATTTGGGGTTAAGGGGAGAGGTCCTATTTTTCCCTAAAAAATAAGAGTAGCTCAGTGTGTATAAACAGTAAACCAAGTTATTGATGCTCTGGGTGTCTGGAGATGAATATGTTCCAGGCACAGGGTGTATGCATGAGAAGCCCCCAGCCTCTCTTCAGGGCACCAAGTTTATAGAGAGGTCTCCGGGAGATGACATGTCCCTCAGGTTGTCAGAGTGCGATACTGGGGGCACTGAGCCTAGGCTGTGTGATTTCAAGGAGGAAGGAGCCTGGAGTCCGGTACTCTGTTCCCTATCCAGCAAAGCAAAAGCTGCTGATTACACTTTGTACCATTTATTGTAATACATCATGGCTATGAGAACTACTCTTGGAGTCTGAGAATCTTCCTGGCCATCCACAGACCTGAATGGTTGAGTGCAGCCTTTGCCTACAGAGAATCCCTGAACTACATCACTGATATATTCCCAGATTACTGATCCTCAGGAATCAGCCAGTGATAAATATTTGTTATTTT
>NW_025961330.1:0-118384 GCF_023159225.1 Perognathus longimembris pacificus | reverse complement strand
CATGAACCATCAACTCTTGGCCTGCCTCCCTTTTTAAAGAACCTTTGTGGATACACTATAAATTCCCAAATAACTGAATAAAATATTCCCATCTAAAGATCCTTATATTATACCTTTGCTTACATATCTGTTTTGTTGCATAAGATGACATACAAACAGGTCTTGGAATTAAGACATTCAGAGCTACCAACCATTTTGCCTTCTACTATTATTGATGTAAGTCATAGGCCAATTGGAGTCAACTAGACAACAACATATTTTTAGAGCTATTAAAAAAAAAAACAACCTTCTCTACATAGAAACAAAAATAGCCATGCTCAGATGACTCCTCAGAGAAACACACACTGAAACTCCCAGCGCTTTATTAATCCGTACATTCTTTGTGCTTATTGTGGAGAATCTACTGGGTTTTGAAATCATAGAGATAATGACTGGTGAATTGCTGAGGTATTGTGACCACCAAAGACATAAAGCAAATCTAATCCTCGGGATAAAGGTCTCAAATTCCAACGCAATCTCTCTCCTAAGATCTGATAGTTTTGAGAGCTTTCAACAGTTACTCATGTACCTTCTCATGGCCAATTTCCACCAAGTGTACTTTCATCATCCAAAGGAATTGTGTCAGATACTGTCTGCTGGTAGAGATGGAAAATGGTTGCTCTATTAACGTTTTAGTAGGGCAGTACTGACTGTACCTTACCTTGTCCCATTCTTCTTCTCTTTGTTTGTCCCATTATTTATTTTTTTTTTCACCAGTCCTGGGCCTTGGACTCAGGGCCTGAGCACTGTCCCTGGCTTCTTTTTGCTCAAGGCTAGCACTCTGCCACTTGAGCCACAGCACCCCTTCTGGCTTTTTTCTATATATGTGGTGCTGGGGAATTGAACCCAGGGTTTCATGTATACAAGGCAAGCACTCTTGTCAATAGGACATATTCTCAGCCCTATCCCATTATTCTTGTTGCCTCTATACTTCAAACTGGTTTGGAGAGTGAGGAGAAGGATGAAACAGGATGCTGTTGAAGTAGCAGGAACTAGATGATGGTGACAGCATGCAAGCTATAAAGTTTTCATCCTAAGGACAATAGGAAATATTAGGGAGGCAGGGAGAAAGGGTGAAAGAGAATTGAAGCCTCATTACTGTTTGTTTGTTTGTTTTTTAATTTTGGTTTTGGTTTGTGCTTGCAGACACTAAAGAGATGGCAGCTCCATAGTGAAATAAGAAAAAGAAGAAGAATTTAAAAGATGTAGATTAATTTGGAAATAATAGACTCTCTAGTGAAGACAGCAAATAGGAATTGGTTGTCGAGGCTTAAGAGATTTGGGTTTGCTCAATGGATTTATGGCTCAGCCTCAAAAATTGGCAATTTAGGAATTGTATTGGTGCAAGTATATCATAGGACAGAGACCCAAGGAGCACAAACGTTCAGAGGGCAAGAAGTGGGGGAAAAAACATGCAAAAGAATTGTTAAAGAACATCTGGGCATGTTCTTTCCACTGGAAAGAGGGCTTGCCTAGTATACATAAAGCCCAGGGTTCGATTGCCCAACACCACATATATAGAAAATGGCCAGAAATGGTGCTGTGGCTCAAGTGGTAGAGTGCTAGCCTTGAGCAAAAAGAAGCCAGGGACAGTGCTCAGGCCCTGAGTCCAAGGCCCAGGACTGGCAAAAAATAAAACAAACAAAAAAAGAATTGTGTGTTAAAGTGGAAAATGGAAAGGGAGAATTGTGGATATATTTAAAAAAAATAAAAAGGTACCATATCCAGCCCTGGTGGCACATATCTGTAATCCTAGGTACCTAGGACGCTGTAAACAAGAAGATTGTGGCTTGAGATTCAGGCCTAGGAGAAAAATCAGCAAGATGCCATCTCCTGGAAAGAAGCTGGGCATAGTTTCAAAGCCTGGTCATCCCAGCCACAGTGCAAAGCCTCCTGCAGGTGAATTGAGGTCCCAATGTTTATCCGGGAAGGAAACAAGACACTATTTCAAAACTAAGCAGTACAGGGTCTGGGAATGTGGCTTAGCAGTAGAGTGCTTACCTTGCATGCATGAAGCCCTGGCTTTCATTGCTCAGCCCCACATAAACAGAAGAAGCTGGCAGTGGCACTGTGGCTCAAGAGGTGGAGTGCTAGCCTTGAGCAGAAAGAAGCCAGGGACAGTGCCTAGGCCCTGATTTCAAGCCCCAGGACTGGCAAAATGAAACAGAAAAAAATACAAAACAGGAGGAGTGAGAGGAACTGAATTTAATCTTTAATGACTGGCTAGTTTGAAAGGGGTTAAAAATTTACCCCAGCAGTCAACCAAAACTAGGACACATAGCCAAATTGCCCAAAAACATTTCCTATGCAGTTAGAGTACTACTCCTTGAACCATGCCTCCAGTCTCTAGAAAAACACTGCTTATAATAGGTTGAGCGTGGATTAAAATAGTTTTCTTAAATAATGGCAGGTACCTCAAAATGTTGGTACTTGAGGCAAAGCAACTACTTGAACAGAAGTAGATTCTAACACCTACCCTATTTTCGAAAATAAGTTTATTGCCATGAGGTGTGTCTTAAAAGGACTGCATTTCCTCCTTTGGTATCACAGTGCTCTGCGATTCAAATGAAAAGCATGTACTTTCCGGTTTTATTCTGTATACAATTTTTCACAGGACCAGTGAAGACATAGGTTGTGTTTCTGATCTTAGTAGCAGTTTTTGACTGGGAAAAACCTGGCATGGGATCTTCAGAATTTGAATGTTGTAGAAGGCCTCAATCACTGGAACTAACATCCATGTAGTCATTTGTGGTGAACTATTATTTAATACGAATTTAAGGAAGTATCTATCTATCTATCCATATATATAGCAAAATTGGGTGAGTTTTTCTCCCAGGTTGTCCGTATCATCTCCTAATGAGGTTGTAGAAGTTTCTTTACCTTCTTTCTACCTGAGAGTATTTGTTCACAAGCCAGAGAGCTCAGTTTAGTGCAGGATTTCATTGAGCAACAGCTGGAGGTTATCTTCCTTAATAAGGAAAAAAAGCCACCTGTGGCTCATGACTAGCTTCTCAAATGGGGGAGATCTGAGAATCAAGGTTCAAAGTCAGCCCAGGCAAGAAAAGTCCATGAGATTCATTTCCAATTAACCATCAAAAAGCCAGGAGTAGAGTTGTGGCTCAAGCGGTAGAGCACCGGCTTTGAATGGAAAAAGCTAAGGGACAACACCCAAGCTCTGAGACAGCGTCCTTGCACGCCCTGGTACACACACCAGAACAAAGAGGAAAAATAGATGTGGAACTGCCCAGACGTGTGGCTGTGATGGAGAAAAACAGGTAGTATTTTATTTATTTATTTATTTTTTTGAGGAGGAGATAAATGTCTCTTCAGAGTAATTAGTACTTCCCCCACAAAAATATCAGAGGCAAAAATGCTACTTGTTACTAACTTTCCAATATCCCATTAGAGACCCTGTAATTTGATCCTGAGGGAACAGAATGAAAGAGTCAGGGAAAAGGAAAAATTGACTTCATTCTTTAGTCCTTTCCTTAAATCCTGAGACATGTGTGTGCCTCTACACCCCTCTGTCGGGCTGGAGCTGAGTGCTGTGTTTTGTGCTTCTGGAGGTCATTCCTCCATTTTTCACCGGGATGAACCACTGTAACTCAGAATGCATGAGGCAGATCCTGAACTGGCCCCCTTTGCCCAGGCTCAGAGTTACTCTGTGGAGGGGCAGGAGCCACCCAGCGATGCTCTAATCAGGAGGCTGAACCAAATAGCTGCATATAAGGAACTGATAAGGAGCCTCCTGCCCAGTTCCCATTCAAGCTCCTAGTCTCCCTTGGAGGTCTCTGTGTCCAGTAGACAGGAGGGAGCCAAGGTGAATACATCATGATAATGAGGGAGACAGGGAAGGCGGCAAATATATTATGCTAATGAGGAGGACTCCTGCTGAGAAATTGGGAGGGGGTGCACGGGGTGGGGGGGGCGGTGGGGAGGAGTGAAGCTCATGCCTGAGGTGAGTCTGGTGAAGGGGACTGTATGATGCTAATGAGGAGGCTTCCAGCTGAAGGCCAAAGTACAAGAGCGACTTGAGTGGAGCGACTCCTGGCTCAGGTGTGTGAGGCTGGGCCTTGCTCGAGGAGGAGTTGCACATGGATAGAATTTTGCACAGGTGCAGTCAGTCTGCAGGATCCGCCACCAACCTTACCGGTTATACAGTTGAATTGGGATGTGTGAGCCTCTGTGGTATCTATTTATTCAAGTCCCTTCCTTGGTTTCTCTCCAAGTCTGTGTGTAGGATCTTCCCTCTGTCTTCCTTAAGGATTGCATGCTGCAATGGCATCAGGGCCTTTGCCTGGCTGTTTAGTTTTGTGGAGTCTGGGCTGTCAGCATTCTCAGTCGTATGGAGAATATTCATTGTAATGCTCACATCTGTTTTTCATTGGATAAGGTTAGGCCTTATCAATAGAGAATGGTAAGCACTCTTAAAAGAGAAATATAGATTTAAAAATTCTTTTAACTCAGAATTCTTTTCATATTAAATGTTTTAAAAATTGGAAAAAAAATTTTCCTTTGTTTTTTGGAGGGGGAGAGTTAACAGAGGTTGTACTCAGATATTGATGAATGGAGAATTGAAAGGGATTCCTTTAAAGATGACTTAGATTCCAGTAGGGAGAGGGCAGTTTTTCTGCCAGTGGAGAGATGTAGTAGTTGCAGCCCGAATGTGATAAAGTATGTCTACAACATTGGCTGTTATTGATAGGAAACACATTGCCATGAGCTGCATTGTTAGTGCCAGGGTTTTGCCTTGGCTGTGCAGGGAGAGGGTGGTGATAGTTGAATAATGAAGAAAGGTGTTACCCAAATCTATCAATCTATGTCAATGGTAATTTGCTTTTTAAATTAAAAACAAAATTATGTCTTGAGTACTGTTAGCATTGCCTACGATCCATGCACTTACATAAATGCTGTTTGTGCAGGCTATCAAACATTATTAACAGCCACAGAGGAAGAGTCCCTGAAGAACTCACAGAACTGGAATACTACTGCTAGCTCTTTATATATCTTCTTTTCCTACAGAAATCCTATGAACACATGGCTAAACTAAGAATCACAAGGGAAACACCTTCTGAGCACAACTGTCCAGCAGGTAAAAAATGAAACTTACTTAACTAGGTTCCCTCTAGAGGAGAGCATTTGCAAACAAAAGGTCCTGTGCCTGTCAGGTCTACCTGTAACAGTAACAGAGAAAGAATGCAGACCCAACTTGCTTTAATAAAATCAACATGTCTCCCATAGACAGATGGCGAGTAAAGGCCCAAATATTAGTTTAAGCAGCATACCAGTGTCTGTGAAGGGAAAACAAATGAGCTAATCATCATGAAAAATAGAGGCAAGGGGATATATGAAGTTCTTAGTGTCCCGGATTGAAAAGTCATCTTCAATTTTATTAAATAATTTCAGTGTTCGTGGTGAACATGGTCTGAAATGTGTGAAGCCCTGGTGTCTAATTATCCTTAAGAGTTTGCTGTATATTCTCTGGGATGATTATTGCAGACTTTTTTTTCCATCTTAATGTGATAAATAAATAATAAACAGCAATTCCCTTGGGTTGTGTTGTTGTTGTTGTTTGTTTTTTGGTGGTTGTTGTTGGCTCTGTCAGCTGCTTTCCTTCTTGCCACCACTAGAGCTCCAAATTGCATCAGATTTACCTGGCTCCTTGGGAAGGAACTCTTTGAAGGGGCACATTCCTACACATAGAACCAAAGGGAGTTTTTGGTGAGTTACAGAAATATACTCAGTTCTGTTTGTCCAATGAAAAGACATCACCCAAACGCAGGCTTTTTGTTGAAAGTAAACATTCTGGAGAAAACCAGTTGATGCAATATTATCTTAGGAAATTAACTGGCTGGCCAAAAAGGCTTAGAAAGAAGATATGGCACTTCCCACCTGATTTGGCTGGAACCTCTGTTTGCCATGTGTGACTAAGACTTGGTACCCAGACATCTGTTTGCAGGACAGAGCGACACAAGTGTGATCTCAACTCAGTTGCTGTGGACACATGCCCATCCATTGAAGTTGACACTCTTGATGACAGGCTGAGTCTCAGAGCCAAGGGTCGGTAGCAAAGAAGCAAAGTTGTGTTGTTTGTAGTCACTAATGGCTTTTGCTAGAACTCAGGTCTTACTGGGGTTTGCCCAGCTAGCCTCTGGGAATGCTTTGAGGACTATTTATTGAATGGCTTCTCACGATAGGAGAGGCTCTTTGTGATTTACTTCTTATAATTAGGAGAGTTATAAGAGCTAGCAATCTTAAGATTCATCCCCTGGGCAGAGGGACTCCAGAGCCAGAAACCTAATAAGGAATCCAGAATGAGCTGGATCAGTCTGGACTGCAATCTTACAGCTGGAATCAATGAATTGGGATTGTGTTTCATCTTCCCCCTCTTCTCTCTTCTTCTCCTCCCCTCTCCCATGGCTTCGCATCCCCTCCTCCCTTCCCTTCCTTTCCTAGTCCTCTCCCCTCCTTCTCTTGTCCCTTCCCCCCTTCTCTTCCTCTCTCCTTTCCCTTGCCCCTCTTCTGTTCCCTTCACGACCCTCTCCAGCTTTTTTCTTTTTCTTTTCTTGCAGCACTGGGAATCAAACCCGGGGCCTTGCGCATGCTAGGCCAACCCAAATGGAGTTTTCTTTCTGATAGTATATTTGGAAAAAGTGACTGTGTTTTTCAAATATTGTTAATCCCCTAACCTTCTCATCCCCCAAACACAATAATCCCAATGCCTATGAAAGTTCACAGCCAACTAATCAAGTTGTATTTAAATATTTGAGTTTGATCCTCTCCATCATGAGATTTAGAATGACCTCAGATGTGGGCCACTCAGTTAATCTAACAAAGGCATGGGCCTTACCAGCCTGGAGCGGACTTCCAAAAGTCAGATGGTCCAGAGCCTGGCTTGAAATTATAATTAGGTTATAACTGGAATTGCGGCTTGGTTTTCATTGGACGATCACAAGCAGTTCAGCTATACAGAAAGAAATGTGTATCCACAATTTTTGGTCATTTTCTGTGGCTGAGAATAGCCTCTGTTTTTTTTTTTTTCCCCGACAATGAATACTTTTTTAGATGGTAGTTAAGGTGATCATATTAATTAGTATGAGGGCATCTATGTACTTATGAAACTAGTCCTATATCATTACGACAACCTCCTCTGGTCATATCTTACAAACTTTAGTGCCAAGAACATAAAAGTCTCTGGGATATTTTTAGGATGTTGGAGGTTACACAGTCTAAGCCATAAGTTTAATATGGGCATTGTCTCTTCAGAAGAGCCTGTCTATCACATGTGAAGATTTCTAAACATCCCATGCCTTCGCCATATCATGGTGACGAATCCTAATGTTGGTATTCTCAAGTTATTTCTAAGTTTTCAACATAAGTTCTGCTGACAGTAAGAAACACAAGTACTTCCTGTTGTTTAATGTATACAGCACAGCAAAGAAACATAGGCAAAGGTAGGCCCTGGGACTCAATGCCTGTAATCCTAGATTCTCAGGAGCCTGAGATCTGAGGATTGCAGTTTGAAGCCAGTTGGGGCAGGAAAGCCTATGAGACTCTTATCTCCAATAAACTACTCAGAAAAATCTGGAAATGGCACTGTGGCACATGTGGTAGAATGCCAGGCTTGAGCAAAAGTTGCTTGGGACAATGCCCAGAGTTCAAGTCCCAGGACCAACAAAAACAAAAATCCCATGCAAGAGTAAGCATTTATTGCTTCAGGTTTAAATTTATTGTAGTAAACATGTGTAAGGAAAATATAATTGTTGAAAAAGACTAAAGAGAAAGCAGTGACAATGTGTTTGAAGAAAATGGTGTCGTTTGATGTTTAAATCTGCTTTGGCCTTTTTCAATGTTTTTATTGCATACAAGTTTGCTAGTCTGACACTTTAGCTTAACTAGATATTAGAAATCTTCCTTTTAGCAAGACTAGTTCAAAGTTGGAAAATACTCATTTTCCTCTGCAAAGGAATGGTCTCTATTACATCCAGTGAAATGGATTATCTAATATCAGATATACGAACCGCAGACTCACAGAAGCCAGAAGCTATTAGTGTGAATAAGATGTTTGTCGACCTTGTGCTGGGTTTAATGGGATAGCATTTTAGAAGAATTTGTCCAGCAGCACACATGTCTAGTTGGCATTGTAAGGCCAGAATGGCTCAGGATGAATTTAACCTCACTCCCCGACACATCTTCTTCTCCTGTGTCTCCCAGCGAATGGTGTCATTGTCAAAACCAGACTGAAGTCGCCTCTTTAAATTTTAAGTTTGGAAATAATGGGATTAAGTGGTGAAAGATGCCAGAGATAACAATGGATAATGGAAATAGGTAGTAACTACTGGCCTGTGTACATGTTAAATAATTGTTTATGTGAATGTAACCACTTACAATTATACACATGAATATGTCTCATTGATTTCATTTCTGTGGCAATCTTAACTCCAGTTCTAAGACACACAAAACTATGAGTGAGACTGAACTGTTATTGATTACTGATGTGACTCTACTGGTGTCAGTCACCTAGTGGTGAGGTTCTACTTTTGTCAAACTGTTGTTGAGACTGAGCCACTGTCAAGTGTTGGTGAGACATGACGGGTACCATTCCTGCAGAGTCAGTACCAGAGCAATGTCTTCTGTAATTGAAATTAATCAACTTAGCCTTGGGGATTTACTATATTAAATCAAGCTGAACAAGATGATCAAGATGAACAGGAAAAACTCTTCTGTCTCAGTGACAGAAATTGTTTGTCTACAGACATTTCTCTTGGTCACTATGGCAACAATCCCATTCCCCAACTTTGCTAGCCATTAAGATGTATCAAGTGTACTAGAGGACAGAGATGACCGTTTGCAGCATCAAGCATTTAAAATAAAAATGGATTTCTTAGAAAGTTGGAAAGTTATTTCTTGGAGGAAATGTGAGATCCTTAAAAACCTTAATCGGCTTTTTTTTCTTACTTGAAAAGTAATTTGTTTCTTTCTTCAGTCATGGTGAAGCTGCGTGCATAGGACAATCCATGCCCTTCATGCGCCTGTGTTTAGGAATCTGCTCCCTGGTAGTACCTTGGCCAGGGCAGAGTTACATAGAGAAGCAAAATTGCAGTTCCTGCCACCTAGGGCAGGCACTCATACTCAGGGAAATAAAACCTAAGGAGCTGATAGATTTGAAAGTTATTTGTAGACTTAAAGGTGATAGGAAAATATAGTAGTTTAAAAATGTACCCAAGCAATCAGGGCTGGGAATGTGGCTTATAGGTAGAGTGCTTGCATAGCATACACGAAGCCCTGGGTTCAATTCCTCAGTACAACATAAACAGAAAAAGCCAGAAGCTGTGCTGTGTCTCAACTGGTAGCATGCTAGCCTTCTGCAAAAGAAGCTCAAGGACAGTGACCAGGTCAATGAATTCAAGCCCCAAGATTGTCAAAAAAACAATTACAAGCAATAAATTAATGAGCATTACACAAAAAGTAAAAAATTCCAAATTGGTAGGCTATTGCTCTCAGAAAGAGTTTAGCAACAATGCTTCTGAAAGGGTAGTAATTGGATTTAGAATGACTAAGGTATCAATAATTTGAGTATGACTGGCTCTTCAGAGTAGATAGTCAGATCAAATACCTGGTGAGCCTTTTAGAGGCAGAACTTGGGCATTTTGCTGGGACCATGGCAAGCTGGCTAAAAGCATAACGTGGAGGCTAAATGTTACCTGGTACCAATACCACTGTTCATGGTACAGTTCTTTTTGTTGTTGGTGGGTTTTTTTTGTATGACATTTAGCTGAAAAGGTAATTATTAAATCATAAAGGTAATACAATTATAGATAAAATTCATTGAGTGTTTATTCAATAGTGCAGGCAGGCACTATTTCAAGGTTTTGCATGTTTTATTCCCTAATTATAGGGGATAAGCTCTATTTATTCTTAAAAAAATATTTCCATGTTTGCAGATGATAAATTGAGGTATAGATAGAATAAAGAAGGTCAGACAGCAAGTAGTGCACAGCCACCAATCAAGTCAAGCAGATAAAGCTCATAGGGTTAGCTAGTGCCATACGGGAGAGCAGCTTAAAAGTAAAAAGATGTCTAGAGAGTGGAAAGACTAGAAAAATACTGGATTTGTGGCTGGGGGAAGGGAACGCCCTTTAGAACTTTGCACAGAAGAGTCACATGAAACTATTTTGAAGAGAGGAAGCTGGGTGAATCCAGGGCACCAACTAGAAACCATAAGACCAGGCTACAAGTTTCTCAACTGGGGAGTAAAAGTTTGAGGTAGACTGAGGGCAGGAAGGCTGGAAAGGGAGGACTGGAAAGGGAATTCATTTGAGCCCTGCTACTTGGGAGAAGGCATTAATGATGATTTGTATGCTTTTTCAGGTTAATGGTGATTGCATTAGTAGGTGGAGAGCCTGTTCTTTTATTGATTAAACTTCCTAATGCTGACCATTCTCAACTACCCTTCCTTTGAAATTATCTTTCCTCCATTGTGCTGGTGATCACTGTTGCACCTCAGCTCTCCTCTCTTCCCACCCTCCTTCTGTGGTTCTTTTCTGAAGTTGGCAGTCCTCACTGTCAAATCTGGGACTCATTTCTTTCCCTCTCCACTATGCTACAGAGTAGATATGCTGTCCAATTAGCTTCATTCTGAAAGCTGCACAATTTCATGGCTGGGGCCCATTCCCATCTTCACCATATTAGTTGTGGAATAATAGATACTGTTTGGCTCAAGTGTGAATGTGAATGATACCTCCATAATGGAGTTTTTCAATGCACCGAGTCTAGAGAAAAGGCTCCCAACACAGTGGTCCCTTGGCAAGTTTTATTTGCTCTTTTTCTTTTCTTCCCTCTTCCTCCTATCCAAAAATTTCCCTTCAGTTGAAGTCACTACCCTGATGGGGATTCCTCCTATGTTAACAGAAATACTTATGGCTTTCATTTGCTTGCCAGATGTTAAACTGTGCACAATCACCTTTCATAGATAAATAGCACAGTGATTGTCTTTTGGTTTGAAACATGGAATGAGTTAATACTCTAAAAATATAAGAGATAGGAACGACAACGGGTTATAATCATAAACTGGTTGTACGTGCAACTACTTCAGACAGAGGGGCAAAGTTTAATCTTCCAGTTGGACTCCAAAATACAGCGTAAAACAAGCTGTAGGAACATGATAAATGAAACTTAAAAATGGCCAACCCCCTTCCATATCTAGAAATTGTGTTTGTACAGATGTTAAGAATGATACAATGGCTGATCTTTTATGTAGCAATTAGAGTAGGAATTTTATTTGATGAAACAGATGCTATTGAAAAATTTATCTCAGCAAAGTACTGACTCATACAGAATAATATGAATTTTTTTCTTTTTGCGGGGGGTGGGTAGATGAGCCTAAGTAAACTTGCTAAAAATGTGTTAAAAAACATAACCTAGGGGCTGGGTATCTGGGCTAGTGGCTAGAGTGCCTGCCTCATATACATGAGTCCCTGTGTTCGATTCCCCAGCATCTCATATACAGAAAATGGCCAGAAGTGGTGCTGTGGCTCAAGTGGCAGAGTGCTAGCCTTGAGCAAAAAGAAGCCAGGGACAGTGCTCAGGCCCTGAGTCCAAGCCCAGGACTGGACAAAAAAAAAAACCTAAGCTCTTCAAAATAAGCCCAGGGACAGTTCCCAGGCCTTGAGCTTGAGCTCCAGGATTGGCATAAGAAGAGGAAGAGCAGGAGGATGTGAAGGAAGAAATGCTTAGGTTTAGCAGCATGAATTGGGACTATCCTGGGTTTATTTAAACTCTAGCCTTTCCATTTCCTACTTCTTTGACCTAATCTAGTTACTTCTTTGAGTCCCAGTTTCTTTCTCCATTTGAGAATAATAATTTCATCATGTGTCATATATCCTATTAAATGGATACCTTTATATAAAGACATTAGTTCATTGTCTAGCACAAGATATGTAGTAAGTGCTAGTTATTGTTGAAAACTGGGTGTGAAGCAGCTGCAAGCCTTACTAGGTAGGTGCTCTTGGGAGAGTTTGTTAATCTTAAGTCCTCAGCTTTGTTTACTCTTTCAGCCAAACTTCTAAAACTTTTGTGTAAGAACTGAAGGAGGTGTGTGTGTGTGTGTGTGTGTGTGTGTGTGTGTGTGTGTGTGTGGTATTTCACAGTTTAGCCTAAAACAAAACTGATTTAGAGTCAGAAAAGAAGTTGTGTGTAGTTTTATTAACCATAGTAAAGAGTTTAGATTTAATTTCAAATATTCTAAGAATACATTGGAAAGTTAAGCTAGAAAAGTGATGCACCGTGTTTTAGAAAGATCCCCTTTATTACTGTGCTGTTGTAGAGAGAGGTTCAGACATGCTATCAATAACTGTGGTGCTCAGAACCATGAAAGAAACAGAGACATGCTCACTAGACACTATGTTGAAAATTAACTATATAACTCGTGTGTGAGAAATAGAAGAAAACATTGGGAGAGAGCCTGGGGAAGGGATGACATTGTCTAAAAAGAAATGTACTCATTACCTAACTTGTTATTGTAATCTCTCTGTACCTCACCTCTATAATAATAAAAGAATAAAAAAACTACAAAAATTAAAAAAAAAAACCCACAGGATAACTACCACCTTGAGCCATCCGTAACAATTTTCCATATATTTAAATAAAATGCATAAAATTCCTAAAGGTAAAAACCAAAAACCCTAAGCTCTTGTTAAAATGTAAACATTACCTATATAAGGCTTTTGCCTGATTGAATTCATTTTCTTAGAGCATGTTCAGTATCTCATAGGTACTATTCCCTCCATTTTTAATAAAAATCTTAGGAGGGTGAGGGGATTTGGTGTGTTTTTCACAGCACTGTAAAAACGATGGCATTGTGGAAGTCAGCTGTCCTCAGATATATGACTTTAGAGGGAAGCAGCCCCTCTAATGCCATTCTCGATATATATGCTGTTTCCAGATATTCCTATCACTGGAAGAAGGAGGATAGCAGTATTGGATGGCCAGTTGTTTGAATATTTTACTTGGATGTACTAAGAGGTCAGGCTTAGACCCATCCTGGAGAAAAGAGGGGCTGGATTGGGTGTGTTTGCCCTTGGGCAAACTATATGGGGCTGAACTAGACTGTGTATATGGGAATCTGTTTTGGATCCTTCCATGATGTTTTACTTTGAGTGTTCTTCTCTGTACCAGAGGCTTGGGGCTGGCCTAGGCATTCAAATATCCATTCCCCAGTCTTGCTTTCCTAGTCTCTTTAGTATGATTGAAGGATCTGTCCAAGTAGGTGGTCTGCCACAGAACAGTCATGAGTGCAAGACATAAAGGCCTTAACTATCTGCTAAGTGGCAGGTGAGAACCCAAGAATTTATTTATAAAAACCTACAGGTAAAATGATACATAATTATCAAGTACGACATATTTCACATATAGAGTGGTTAAATCTAGCTAACATACAGATCGCACATTATTATCATTTTTTGTGGTGAGACCACTCAACATCTACTCTGTACTGTCAGAAGGTAGATTAAGAGTTTATGCATAAGACCCAAAATTACAGGAAGCCTAGAGATTTAATTGCCAAGCAATGGTATTGGCAAATATCAAACTTAGGTCTTTGTAATTCTTAGACATTTTGCCATTTTGCCACACAAGCCTCATGAGCATTAACAGGATTTCAATTGAACACTAGTATGAAAAATATGAGGTTTTGGTGAAATTGGAAAAATAATAATAGGATGTGGGACCAAAACTCTGTTAATCTTTATTCTTGATGATTGTTTCTACTCCTATTCCTCAGAAAATGTAAAATGATAGAATCTCAAAATAGAGTGCAAAAATTCAATACCTCTCAAATATTCAGATGAGAATATATGCGCTTCCCAGTCGTAAAGAGAGGAATAAGTAAGTTATCAGAAATAGCCCAAATGTCTATGGTCTCAAGTCCTGTTGCACTCTTACACTTCTCATTCCGTACCTGTGGCTTTATAGTAAGTTTCCTGTGATCAGCTGACAGAAGAAGAAACTGGGGCCTGCTTTACAGAACCTTCTGTGGGATATTCAGGCACCATGAAAGAGTAGATAGTTATAGCACTTTGACTGTACTAGGATGACCTTGAAAGGACGCTGGTAAAGGGAAATTCTCTAGGTGGGCAGAACATTGAGCAGACAGTGTCTCTGGTGGTTGGATTGCAAGGAGAAGTGGCCAGTTGAGTGACTTTATAGATGTATGAGCTCTTGAGCGAATTGTTTGGCTAGCTGGTCAGGGACTTAGAAGAGACATGACTGGAAAATTGGTCACAAGGAAATTGGGGATGTGGTAGGTAGTAGACCTTGCTGAGTGGACACAATACCAAAAGATAACCTGAGTGGAGGAGGATGTTAGTAATTAAATGAAAAGGTGGCTCCTTTTTGTGGATAGCAATCCTTTTTCCCATGCCACTCCTGTTCTTGCACAATGGAGCCGTATGCAAAATGGCCATGAACCACTGGGTGGGGATTATTCATGGCTTCAAAAGCATGACTGACTCGCCATGCTTACCCAGCTATGGCCATTGGTGATTGCCCAGTCAGCTGAACGAAGAGATGAGTATTGGGTGGCTGATAGGGTACTATTCTCCAGAGTGATTGCAGCTAATGATAGTGGATATATTCCTTTGGATCGCTTCTGTCATAGAGCAGTATTTGTTCTTACTGGATTCATATTTCCTATATATACACCTTCCTTGCATGCAATGATTGTGATATATTACCATCCATGGACTTATAGAATGTTTGATCTGCCATCATAGTATTCAAATAGCATTGTTTCTGGTCAAGGGACTCACCTTCCAGCAAAGGATAGACATAATGTTCATGGTGGTAGAATTCACTGGTTTTGCTATGACATCCTGCAGTTGCTGCCAGGACAGTGGGGTGGAAGACTTCGTCATGATGTCATAACTCCCATCAAGCCTACCAAACTTGCCCAGGAGACTGTGATACTGTGAATTGAATAGGTGGCATTTTTTCTCTGTAATTAGAGTCAATGGATTGAAGAATCGTATGATGAACATGGTAGTGACACCACCCAGGATTACTCTTAGTGACTAATTAACAAAATTTTTGTTTCCTGTTCCCATGACCTTACTTTGTGCCGACCTAGAGGCCTTTGTCCTAAAGAGAGGAATGTTTCAATTGGCAGACACAATGGTTCCATTGAACTGGAAGTGAATTCTGCTCCCTGAACGCTGTGGCATCCTCATGCCTCTGAATGGGCAAGCAAAGAAGGAAGCTACTGTGCTGGCTGGGGTGATGGACCTGTTTGCAATCAGGGGGCATCGGATAGCTACTTCCTAGTGTCTGGGTCCTAGACGATCCCCTAAGGTGCCTTTTGGTAGTAACGTGTACTGTGGTTAGGGTCGATGGAAAACTATCACAGTTCCCATAGCTAATGGACAATCAATTGTACATCTTTCCTCTAGAAAAAAAGGAAATAATATTCTCATTGTTATGGAGCTAACCCAGAGCCTTCACATTCACAGTATGATAATGTTAAATTTGACTATTGCAACAATGTTTAAATGTATCATTTAGCAGAGCACTAACTATATTAATAATATTGTATAAACACCATTGCTGTAGATGTTTTTTAGAATGAGAACGTTTTAGTGTTTCCCTGTTTGCTAAGATTTGTAATAATATATGTTGAATTGTGTAAAATACTTTTCTTCATGTATGAAATGACTCCTTTGTTCTGTTAATTTGATAAAGTATATTGATGTGTTTTAGTCAGTCCCATGATTTTTAGGTTAAAATCCATGGCACATGAAAGATTGTCATTTTCATATACAGGTGGATTTATTTTAAATGTTGCTAAGGATTTTCCAGTCTATGTTCATAAATTAAATGTGTCTTTAATTTCCATTTCTTTCAATATATTTGTCAGTTTGGGTATCATTGCTATGATGCTTTCACAAAGCAATTTCGAAAATTCTTTTAATTAAAGAAATATTCTTAAAGTGTTCATTCACTAGTGAACCCTTCTTGGTCTTTGTGAGAGACTTTTAGTGACCAACTCAGTTTCTTTCATAAATGTATTACTTTTAATTCTGGGTGACTTATTAGCATAAAATTGTTTTTAATATTAATTTATTATACATTTAATGTTTGTAGCTCTTATAGTAGGTCCTTTCTTTTATTCCTGGCATTTTGAGTTTTCTCTTTTTAAAAGATCAGTATTGCTAGTATTTACTAATTTCATTTATTTTTCAGAAAAAAACTTCAAAATCTAAAATGTTCATTGCTGACTTTTCTACTATCCATTTTGTGATTACTATACTATTAATCTGATTTATGATTGTTAATCATTTCTTTCTTTTGGCCTATTTTAGGATTAGTTTGTTCATTTTTTTGGTCTAGTTTCCTAATCTCAAGTCATTATATTAAATGTTCCTTATCTATGCATGGTGTTACGTGCCTATAATCTCAGCACATGGGAGACTAAGGCAGGGGAACAGAAGTTTGGAGCCAGGCTTCATTCCATAGTAAGAATTTATTTTTTTCATATCAGCATTTTTAATGGTAAAATGTCCTCTAAGTGATACTTTAGTTGTGTCTCACAAATGTGTTTTATTTTCCATACCATATGACTTAAAATACATTCTAATTTGACTCATAGGTTATATATGTTTTTTAGTTTTTTTTTCAAATGTAGAGCTTTTATAAATGTCTTCTTGGTATCTAATTTAACTGATTGCAGTTAAATTATACATTCTGTATGATTTTAATGTGTTAAACTTTTTGAGATTTTTATAGACTCACATATAGTTTATTTTTGAGACGGGTTCACAGGCACCCAAGAGTATAGCTGAAATTTTTTGCTTTGCATTTGATTAATGTCAGTTAGGTCAAATTAGTGAGGCACACACTCTTGCCACTAGGCCATATTCCCAGCAGGTTAAATTAGTTGATAGAGTTCATCTCTTCTATATTCTTGCAGGTCAAACACCCCCCCTTCAACTTTATCATTGAAAGAGGAGTGTTAACATTTTGAAGTTTGATTACACATTTTCTCTTCTTTTTCAGTTCTGTCAAATTTGTTTCCTACATTTTAAAACTGTACAATGGTGTACATAATAATTTAGGATTTTTAAGTCTAGTTAATGAACTGACCCTTCATCTTTATGGAATGTTCCCTCTGTATCTCTGGCCATGCTCTTGTGATGTTTTTCTCCCCTCTGCTTGATACAAAGGTCAAGGCATTTGATTTTCTTTCTGGCCTCCTGATTATGAGTGTGCAGAATGGTTCACCTGCAATTTAATAATGTGGTTATTTGGGGCTCTAGTGCTATGCATAGTACATGCCTTTTTTTTTTAATGAAAATAGTTGAAACAATAAGTGAATCTGGGAGGGAAGATCAGAACTCAATTGCAGACATAATGTTGGATGTTCTTTACTTTTAAATTTAATTTTATTGTACAGTTGATATACAGAAAAGTTACAGTTGCATAAGTAAGGTAATAAGGACATTTGTTTTTGAACAACATTACCTCCTCCCTCATTTTTTCCCATTCCTTTGACTTCTCACCCTACAAGTTGTAAAGTTCATTTCCAACACAGTTTCAAGTGAGTGTCACTGATGCTAATATTAGATATTCTTAAGGACCAGGTAAGTATAAATGGAGATAATTTTCCAAGCCTTTACTAAATAACAATCATAATCCCAAATACCCCCCAGGTACAAACAGATTGAATTCTTGAACCAGACCAAGGGGTGAGGGGTTTGTATAATCATTATTGTTCTCTTTTGTGAATGAAAAACTGAGATAGGGAGGCTGAACTACTCACAAAGTTTATAGGGAGGCAAAATATGGGTATCAGGTCATGTGTTGAGCTCATCCTGATTCTGCATGCACATCTAGTCAATACTTACTCATATCCTTTACTATCTTCTCACGGTCTTCAGAGTAAGCATTGAAATATATTACCTGCCCTGTAAAACAAGATCTAGTCCCTGCTTGCTTTCACAGTCTCATTTTGAAATACATTCTCAACCTGATTTGCCTCCTTCGTGGAGTGCATTTCTAAGATTTCAAATGGAATATGGGTTCTCCTCCAGGAACATGGCTACACTCATGTGTATTTATAAGGAAAACAAGTGGCCAAAGCTGTAAAAGGGCTCCACCCATTTTCAAGTTCCATATAATTTTTCTTTGACCCATGGGAATGCTATTTAAACAAAAGTTGATTTAAAGTATAAAATGGAACCCAGAGAATCCCCTATGACCCTGAATATTTCCTTGATGATGCCTCAGATTATTCTGGATATAAAAACAACTGCCCCTTTGTTGGGCATCAGCTTGGCATTGAGGGGGAGAGGGCTGCCTCTCCTCCCACCCTGGGGCTGTATGACTGTTAGCCATTCCTACCCCTTTCCGGGTCTGGAATGGGAAGAGGTAGCCAAACCAGCCCCGCCCTCCGTCTGTGAGGACGTGTGCCACAATGGTGCCAGCCAAGCTCAGGGGGAGTGGGGTCCTATCGGACGTGACATTAACCTTGGAGGAGGTCCTAGGTTGATTCTCTTGGATGGACAGCTTATTAGCCAATCACTAATGCCTAGCTAGATGCTCCAAGTCCTTCCCCTCCCCACCATCATTACTGCTATAAATGTATTTGCCCTTCCCGTTATTAAACGGAATTCCGAGGAGTTTTCCCTGAGAAGCCCTCGAATCCCGTGTCCTTTGTTCTTAGCCAGTAAAGGGGGGAGGGGCATCTTAGGGTTCACACATGGGTCCAAGGCTTTCATGTGGCCCTTGCTCCACCCTTGCTACCTGCTGGTCAGGCAGCTCGTGCTTGAGGGTGAAAGGGGCCACATGGGAGATAAAAGGCCTGACACCCCTATTGAAATGCAGATATCACTTAGGGTTGGTGAAGGGGACATTGCTAAATAAGGGAGCATGAGGAACTTCTTGGCATATCCACTTTCTTCTTTGTTTCAACTTTTCATGGATTAGAAAATCATATTCTACCCACACTGACAACTAAAGGTCCCATGAGGGTGCTGGCCAGATCTGACCTCCATGTTGTGGTCCCCTCCCTTCGGAGGAACACATTACATTTGGTGCATGTGCCAGGAAGAGTCCTTACCCACATTTTTTGGGGAAGATGGAAGATGCCTAGGTGAAGAAAAGAAACCTCCGGAGCTGTAGTTCAAATGTCTTTATGTGTTGTGCCAAGTCACGAAACCACCACCAAGAAGACCACCGAGACTCAGACATTCCGAAATGCAAAAGCAAGGCAAGGCTTTATTTAAGCGAGCTGCAACTCGGGCCTCGCCCTACCCACCGACACAGCGGAGGTTAGGAGGAAGCCCCAAGCTTCGATTACACAGGGCTTATAAAGGCAAAAAACAAAGTTACAGCAATTAGGTGTTTAAGCAAGCAAGATTACGGGTACAAATCTGATTGGCTCAGGGTTCGAAGCATTCTGGGGGCAGTTAGAATTAAGAATTTCCAGCGAGTTCTAGACCGACTGGGCCCTAATGGGCTTGTCCTGGGTTTGCTCACAGGGCCTGCTTATCTCAGGTTCACGTGGTAAAGTGGGGTTCGCGTGGTAAAGTGGGGTCTGAATTCAAAGTCTGGCACTTCACATGCAGTAACTGGGACTGAAGGAAAAACAAAAGGCTCTTTTAAGACAGGTAACAAACAGTACAAGAAATGTATCCAATGCCTAACATATGAAACTGTAACCTTTCTGTACATCAGTTTGATAAAAATTAAAAAATTAATAATATTAAAAAAAGAAATTAAAAAAGAAAGGCAGCCCGGAGGCAAAGAGCGGTTCCTGGTTTCAGAATGCCTATAAGCTTCAGAGTTTTTGCAATGCTGATAAAGGCCAATGTGTAAATGTTAGAGCAGAGGTTGGTAAAAGGCTTTGGAAATCAAGAATGCATTTCTAGATAAGAAATTTGGAATTGAAGTTGTCCTAAATGATTGTTCCAAAGTGAGAAAAGGAAAATTATGGCTACCAAAATGAGTGTTTAATTACCATTCCAGTTTGTTTATAGGTTTTTTGTAACAGTTTCCAGCAGGCCCACAGAGAAGGACAGATGATTTCTACAAGTTTGTCAGATGTAATGTTGGCCCTTAATAAGTTCCAGAAAGTTGCAGGCAGCCCACCAGGAGGTGTGACATTCTATTGGAGCCACTGGGAGCCATTGCTGCCTGCTGCCACCATGTCCACTGTGCATCCCATTTGGTTTGAGGTCAAGGATAGCCTAACTGTCATCTGGAAGAATCTATATCTTTATCCTGAGCATCCCTACTGTAGTAAAAGCAGATAAGACTCCATCACATGCAGCTGATTCCTGCTGGAAGGCCACTTTGGATCTGCTGAAACTAAGATTTTGGGGGGACATTCTTCCTGTGGTAGCCTTCCCACTCCTCTGAGTTGTCTGGAGTTGACTAGCTCTATTAAGAAAATTGGAAAGCATGCATGACAGGCTAGAGAGTCACTGCCAGGTGATGCCTGGGGTGGGAGGTGTGTCCAAGTGTATCAGAGTGTGTCCACATGGATTAGGGTGCGACCTCAGAGAAAGGAGGGAGGTATGTGCTGCCAGGTGTACCAGTTACCTAGGTAACTGGATGGAGATTTAAACAGGTGAGAATACCTGAAGCTGTCCTGGGGGTGGACCTCACAGATAACCTGTTTTCTTTCTGAGTACAAGCTTAAGAGCAGCAGTCCCTTTGGACTGGCTCTTGTCTCATCCTAGCTCTCCCCAGCAGCCTGTGGGTGGAGTCACTACAGTCCAGGCAAGATTAAGCTTTCCAAAAGAGAAATCAATCATTTGTTTTTTATGTACAAGAAAAAAAGGGGGGGATGTAATATGGAAGTCAGATCTGGCCAGCACCATCATTGGCTGTTGAGGGGTGTCAAACTGACTCCATCTCAGATTAGTTAAAGAGAGCAGAAGCCGACTCCATCTTCACTAAGATCTTCCCAACCCTATCCAGGGAAGTTCCCCTTATCTGTGATAAGATTGTGTAAACTGTTGACCACCTGAGTAGTGAAACGCTCAAGGTTAAACCCGTGCCCTCCCATGAGTAGGCATATCTGCCTGCATCATGTTAGCCCCACCAAATCCATGTGCTAATTCTATCTAAAATGATAGGTTGGTTCAAACAGTTGCTATGAGGCAGATTATAACTCCATTTGCCACCTGCGTGTGACCTGGCATGCTCTGTAAGTGTTGTAACCTCATTGGCCACCTGCATGTGGCAGGCTTGACTCTGTGGTGCCTTTATAACCCGACCCCGAGCGTGGCCGGGGGTGTGCCATCTCAGCTCCCGAGTCTGAGCCATGTCCGATTCTGGTCTGTGATGCTGGCTGGTCAGTATACTTTTTACTTCCCCAATAAATCCATCTCTTTATTGAAAAAAAATGGTTCCATGAGAAAGAAAGTGAGAAAGGAAGGGGAGGGGCAGGGAAACAGAAGGAAGGAAGGGGAAAGCTGGTGCTACTGCCAGGATGATCTTCAGTGGGAACAGGATGGAGAACAGTTGAGCATTGTCCGGCTGTCTCTATCTCCCGTGTAACCCCTTTCTCCCTCAAGCACGAGCTGCCCGACCTACAGGCAGCAAGGATGGAACGAGGGTTATGTGAAAGCCTCAGAACCCGTGTGTGAACTCGAAGACGCCCTTCCTCCCCTTTCACTTACTAAGAACAAAGGTGCGTGACAGGTGGGCTGCTTCAGGGAAACCTCCTTGGATTTCCATTTAATAAGGGGAACGGCAAATACACTTATACCAGTAGTGAAGGTGGGAAGGGGAGGGACATGGAATGCCTAGCTAGGAACTAGTGATTGGCTACTGAACTGCCCATCATGGTGATGTCACGGAACTTCTCGCAGAGGCAGAGACCTCTTGGCTTGGCCTCCTGGATCAGCCCGCACCATCCTGACACACATGCTCTCCGCGGGGAGGCGGGGGCTGGTTTGGCTGTCTCTCCCGTTTTGGGACCCAGAAGGAGGTGGGACAGGCCAGCTAGCAGCCAGCCGCCCCAGGTCTTAAAGGAATAGCCATCCCCTACAGCACCATGTAAGCAGGAGATACCACAGGATGCCAGCATTGGCAGAAGCTGGGTCCCATGGAGGAGGCATGGAGGAGAGTGCTCATAGCCGACCTGCATCCCAGTACTACTATAGCTTAGAGTTAGAATCCTTGCCTAGTGTGATGGTTATTATTGATTGTCAACTTGATTGGGTAGAGAAATGTCTGCAAGGGCATCTACAGAGATAACTAGATCTGGAGCATTCTCATCTGATGCACTGATAGATTCAGGATTTGAAGAGACTATTGGGAGGTAGTGGAAACGGTAAGATGTGTGATCAGCTTAAAGTAAGTCCATCACTGGCTGGGTCTTTCCTGTCTTCTGTTTCTTGCCTGCTATTATCTGAAGAGTTCTACCACACCTTTCCTGCTATGATGGACAGAAACCTCTGTGTTAGCATTTCCCTAGCCTCAGGTCCTCAGCTCCTCCCACTAGACTCCAGATCCACCCATACCTAATGATCCACTCTTACTCGCTACCTAACTACTTCCCCTTTACCCCCAGAGAGAGAAGCTGCCACCTGGATAAGGTGCAGACCCCATGTAGCTCCCTCTCCCGTGGGAACTATGGCCCTACTAATAAACCTCCTTATGAAACTTCTTCTTCTGCCTGTGATTATCTCCACATGGTCCTCTGGAATGGCCGATACCTATGCTTTCACTCTGGAACTCTGAGCTAAAACAGACTGTAGCTCCTAGGTAAATATTTGGTCACAGTGACATATCCAGCATGCACAAGTCTTATCTTCCTTATGGCTTCCTTATGGCCTCACACACCCCTATCCTGCCTTTCCTGGAAAGAAATGAGTAGTGACATCTCCTGGTAGCTCTTATGTACCTTCCTCAGTCATTAGAGGCAGGACAGGATTGGGTGTTGACATTGATGGTTGTGATAAAGGTCTTATGTTTACATTTAAAAAGTCTATATTCATTACAAATACATACAGAAGGACTCAGGAGTGAAACAACACGGTGACAGGAATTTGCTCGAAGAAATTACCAGCAGAAAGAAACAGCTGTGTCAGGAGCCAAGCTAGCAGCTAAGCTCATCCTGACCTGTGGCTGTGCTGTAATCACAAGGAATGCGGTAAGATTTGGCTTAATTGACAGCCAGCACTTACCAAGATGTTTTACTGTGTCCATAGGCGCCTGGTTTATGTTTACCATTCAGCCTTGTCTTGTTTTATTGCCTCCTGTTATTTACCGACCTAAAAGCTTTCTTATTTTCTTAAACTTTGGTAACCCTATGCCATTCCCTGGTTCCCAAACTGCATAAAAGCTGGATGTTAAGAATAAACGGGGCTGCAGTCTTGAGTTTCAATCTCAAGATTCAGACCTCCCGTACCCCATCTTTGCCTCTTGTCTTTTTTCTCATGTCTTGTATTTTTCCTTTTCTTTAATCCTTGCCCCCCTCATTCAGGATTCCTTTTCACTGCCGGCTGGCTCGGCAGGTGTGGCGCCCTAACAGGGACCTGAACGCCTGGGATGATGGCAGAGGACCCCCGCTCAGGTAAGGACGTCCAATCACTTGGGAAGGAGAGCGGGAGAGAGAGAGTATTGTCGGGAGTAAGAAATTATGGGATAAAGTATAGGCTGCATGCTATACATGCAGGCCCCCAAAGGCATGCTTAATGCCCGGGCAGTGAAAGTTGGCCAAAGTCACTTAGAATGTTTTCTTTTACTTTATTGAGGAAGCATGCCCCCAGTTCCTAGAGGAAGGAAGGAACCAATAACTTAGCAAAAAAAAATAGGAGAGAGAGAGAGATTTGGGAACATTATGATGCATATGGCCCTGAGAAAACCCCAGTGGATGCTATTATTCTTTGGCATCTGGTCCGAGATTGCTTAGATCCTAGACATGAAGTGATTATAATTGTTCAGTCGATTGGAGAAACTGAACAGGGACCTGATGAGTGTTGCCCAGCTCTGGGAGCATATGCTGCTGCCCGGGAAGAGCTGAGAAAATTAACAAGACCTGAACCCACTGGGCTAGACATTAAGGAAGACTCACATGGCTCAGACACTGAGGAGGAATTATGCAATGAGCCTACTAAAGATAGATTGACCCATGTTGAGAATATGTTGAAATCACTTATAGCTCTATTATCACAGCTTCATCCAGAACAACAAACTCCTTTAAAGGGAGTCCTGGCAGACTTACAGCTCTCCTAGGTGCAGGCTACTCACAGGGGGGAGGAACCTGAGGCTAGGGAAATGCTAACACCACTGAAGTAACTTCTCCTGACTGAGTGCTTTATTTCCATCCACCACGACAGATTTGAAAGCCCAACCAGGGTGAGTGACCATTAACCTGGAGCTTACATTTTCCATAAAGCCACTGGGCTAGGTCAAGGAGATCAGCGATTGTGGGTGTTTAGAGACAACTGATCTCTAGTTCAGCTCCGCTGGTCACTCATCAAGTGGGGGACAGTCTAAATTGCTTCAGGAAAGCTGCTCAAGTTTGAGCCCAATCTTATATATTTGGAATATTTTGCAGGACTTACCTAACTTCTATGAGCGCTCAGGCAGATGAATTTCTCTCTGTCTCTTTTTCTGCCTCACTCTAAACTCTGCCTGTGACATAGGATGGGTATCAATATTTGTTTAACATCTGCTTTAAAAGACTCAAAGAAAGGTTTTCTATTCTTGTTATTGATGTTATGTTTGGAGACTCAGTTAAATTCTGCTTGTTTGGCTAAATCGTAAGCTTTCTCTAGCATTGAGCACATGGTCAACAATAGGATTGGTTGGGGTGGAAGCCTGCCCATCCCCCAGGTGACAAGCATGCCAAATTCCTGGAGGATGGGCAGGGACTTGGAGTCCTGTGGCCTTGCATTTCAAAGGTGCCTTACAATTCAAATGCTGGAAGATGAAGGTGTCTTAATGTGAGTTCACTGTCTTTGTTCATGTCCTGTCTCCCATAAGCTCCCCTTGGGAGCTAAACTGGTTCTCAAAATGTGGCTTCTCAGATGAACTGAAAATTTTGGTTTCCTGAAAAGGTTTTTTTTGTTTGTTTGTTTACTATCTAACCACGTGGTTCTAGAATATAGGCAAAATAATATCATTTGCCAGTGGAATTCCAGAAACCCTTACATGGCCAATTAAAGAACAATTCTAAGTGCGCCCCAAAATGTGTGCACATTGTCTGTATGTGTATGTATGTCTGTCTATGTCTGTCTGTTGGTAAAACTTAAAAACAAAACAAAAAACAGGTTTCAAATCCAAACTGATCATGTTTGGGAGCAAACAAATGTGTCTAAGAAAAACTCCAAAAGGTTTTAATATACAGCACGTGATATAAGTACAATGATGTAAAACCAGTGTGTTATTCTTTATGTCTATCTATGCTGAGTCAAGTGTACATCTAATCCAGACAATTCTTTGGTATAGACTAAGATTTTGCTTCTCCATTTGTTTTTTCTTTTTTCGCTGTGCTCTCATAAACTCTTTAAGATCAAGGGACCAGAGTCATTTTAAAATAACTGCACAGCTGTGTCTATTAACCTAAATTTTCCAGACCCAAAATTAACATTTTACTTTATAGGATACAGGTTGACATGTGTGCTAGCTGAGTGGACCGTGGCAGTCTGTGACAGAAAGCTGCCTCCACAGTCGGATCCCAAACTGGGAGTTGTTTGTGACTCAGAAACTGCCCTGGCTGCTACAGAGAGCAGACTTGTTTGGCCTTCAATCTGTGTGGATTTTGTGACTAGAAAGATGGTTAAAGGCCCAAGCCTTCCAAAATCTGTTTAAAAATGCCCTTAACCGGGCTGGGGATATAGCCTAGTGGCAAGAGTGCCTGCCTCGGATACACGAGGCCCTAGGTTGGATTCCCCAGCACCACATATACAGAAAACGGCCAGAAGCGGCGCTGTGGCTCAAGTGGCAGAGTGCTAGCCTTGAGCGGGAAGAAGCCAGGGACAGTGCTCAGGCCCTGAGTCCAAGGCCCAGGACTGGCCAAAAAAAAAAAAAATGCCCTTAACCAGTCTGTGTAGAAATTTACAGGCAACAAGCAGGAAATTTGACAGCCTATCCAGGGAACTCTACTATAGCCTTATCCAGATGCAAACCATCTCTCCTGCTGGCCTGCTAATTGGGGATGGAAGACACAGCCACTTCAGATCAACTGAAGCTGAGACTTTTATTGTTATTCATTTGTTTTCTCTTTCATGTGCCAGTAAGGTAAGGTTAAATAATATGATTAGATTTAATGGCACATGGATCCCATTCAGTCTGCTGTTCTTTAAGTGTTAAAGCAAAACTCTGGCAACTACTTTGTTGGGGTTTTTTGCCCCTCCCGGCTCGGACACTTTCTTCTTTCTTTCCACACTCCTTTCTCGCCCTCTCCCCTAATCACCCGACCTGCAGGTAAGTTAGAGTGGAACGGGGGGTCAGCTCCGACCTGACGCGCACGGGATCAGCCGCAGATGTATGCCCGCCTCCAACGTACACATGCAACGGGGTCAGCTTCTTAGAGCGAACTGACTTTATTAAGAGAAGGACAAGGGGAGATGATTCCGAGGGAGGGGTTTGGCCAGGATGTCGATAGGCTGAAAGGTATCACCTGACCCCCAAGGGCTAACGTCACTCAAGCGCGCCGAACCAGGGCGGGTTGGTAGGCGCCGGGCTGGCTAGAAGGTTGGGGACTGTTTGCTCAACTGGTTTCTCTGGATTCCAATCCAGAGGGGGTAGAAGGGCCGCATTCCCCAGGGTTGGAGGAGGTGCATCAAGCCCCTTCCATCAAGGGGAAAGATGGATCCCAACATCTGCCTCTTTTATATTTATTTTTTTCGAACAGCAGGAGGTGCCCTACTTGAGAGCGTGCCGTGTCTTAGGTTGCCCCCCCCCAAGGGGAGTCTTACCCGTCTTGGGCTAACGACCTAGCTCTTCAGGCTGACCTTCCTGCCGGGCTGGCGGGCCCGATGAGAGGTCTTGGAGAGAGTGGGATTAGCACTCAAAAGAAAGCCTTTATATTTTCTCTCATGCCAGCGGACCTCAGTAAGCAGCAGGTCCTAGGGGCTGAGTGACGAGCCTCATGGGGTTCTTATATGGCTAGAAGACCAAAGGCCGCTTGGTACCTAGACATCTCTGGCCCATCGCTTACAATAAGAGACCCAATGTAAACATAATGTAAATGGGAGCATAAAGCAGACATGAGCATAAGCAATCATAATACAAAGGCAAATGCAAACATGAGCAACTGTAACACGAGCAATTACAACATAGGCACAAGGCAATGGAGGGTCTCTTATCTGGGTCAGTCCATGGAAAACAGAGGAATCCTGGTCCAGTCTGGTGTCGCTCAAGGTAACGCAGACGGCTCTTCCTTCCCTCGATGGTGAGGTAGAAGGGCAGGTTCAGGTCCTGGTGATGTGGCAGCCAGGGTGCTGGTAACTTAACAACTGAGGTTAGTATACACTTCATAGTAAACATTGCAGCAAGGTACCAATCCCTTGCTTATTATAAACAGTTATCATAAAACATTAAGGTGTCCAAGTCCTTTAGCTCCGATTTCCCTCCAATGGGGACCCCGAGATAAGCACCAAAGGGGGGAGCGAAGGGAGGAACAACCATGCAACATTTCCCTTTGGTCCTTGTGCAAGGCTGTGGGCCACGCTGCCACAGCAAACGTTACTCCAAAGGGCGTCAGGCAGGGTCCAGGGAAGAAACAGGGCCGACACTGGGTCCATCGCTGGTGCAGGCAGGCTTTCCCATTTCTCCTTAGAAAATTCCACCTCGGTCTTTGCTTTCCTGAGAGGAAACAAGGGGAGACATCCCTCAAGGGCAGGTGCCGTTGGGTGGTCATTCTGATGGACAATATTTTACATCTCTAGCAGGTATCCAGATTGGATTCAGTCCCCCAGTAGGGAAAACACAGGCGAAACCCCTTCCGGCACTGATAAGTGGATCTGGGCCATGCCACACCCCTGTCAGAGGATCCTTCCACCGGACCTCCACTTTTAAGTAGGGTGTTTGGCTTGACCAGTGTCTCTGGAAAGCCGACAGAGGTTGGTCCTTAGAGAAATTTAAAATATTCAATGTAAACATTGCTGTCCTCAGCTGCTCATGGGGGCTTCCCCCCCTTTTTGTTTTAATAATTGATCCTTCAGGGTCTTATTATGCCTCTCAATTATGGCTTGACCCTTTGGGTTATAAGGTATTCCAGTGGTATGTTTAATTTTCCACATTTGGAAAAATGCCTGTAAAGGCTTACTGGTGAAACAATGTCCATTATCTGTTTTAACCTGTAAAGGCAGTCCTAGGATAGCAAAACATTGTAAGAAGTGGCTTTCAGCATGCCGTGCTCTTTCCCCGGTATGCAGAGAGGCTCAACACACGCCAGAGCATGTGTCAATAGACATAAATATATATTTTAGCCTTCCAAAGGGAGCGTAATGCGTCACATCAGTCTGCCAAATTAAGTTAGGTTTTAACCCTCTTGGGTTCACCCCTGGAGATTGCAGGGGAGGGACTTGTATGAAAGGCATACACGATTTGCAAGTCCTTATAATCTTTTTTAAGTCTTTTATAGGAATTGAAGGAAATCTCTGATGTAACCCTCTCCAATTTAAGTGAGTATGCTCATGAAGTCCTTTGGCCATTTGGAGATTTTGAGGTTGTACAATGGCCAGAGCTATGATGGTTCCATTAGTGGCCAGCTGGTCAGCCATACGATTACCTTGTGCCAGGTCCCCAGGCAGTCCTTGGTGTCCATGAAGGTGCTGTAAAAATATAGCCTCACTCCGCTCTTTTAACAGAGACCTGACTTGGATCATCAGAGGAGTGATTGGGTTTTCATCCAATTTGATATATGAACATACCAGGTTGGGTAGCAAATTAACCACATACAGACTATCAGAGAACAAGTTCATTGACTGTTTAACATGGGTCAGTGCCAAGGCGACTGCATACAACTCTTTAAATTGTGTAGAGCCAGTGACAGCTTCAAAGTAATGGGTGTTCTCTTTCCCACTGGCAGGGGGCGAGGCGGAGCACACCACTAAGGCAGAGCTGGCTCGTCCACCATTTGTAAACAAATTGGCAGCTTTGACAAGAGGCTTGGTAGAGAAAAGCACAGGGGGTGTCCAGTGTAGCCTGGAAAATGAGGTCACCCATCTTGAAGTGCCATAGTGGCAATCTATCTTACCCATAAAGCCCTCCAGGGCACTAGACACACGTGCATTATTTCTTCTGACCCATTCAAAATCTGACAACCGGTAGGGAATAGTTAGCACGTCAGGATCTCTCCCATAATGTCTCAGGGAAGTATCCCTGCCCTTAATTACCAAGTCGGCTAGGTGGTCTAGCTGGGAATAAACCCTGGGAGCTCCTCCCACTGATGCGTGCACCCATTGAAGAGGCTCGCCTGATTGCATAATTTCAGCTGAGGAAAGCTCAGACCCGGGGAGGATCCAAAGGCAAAGTGGGCACTCAGGCTTGTAGCATGCCAGCTGTGCCTTATTTAGGGCCAATTGGATTTTCTGGAAGGCTGTTTGAAGTGATGGAGTTATTATAATAACATCAGTGGGCGCTTTGCCCTTCAAAGAGTCATGGAGTGGGATCAGCTCCTCTGTAGGCAGTTGAAACCAGGGTCTTAACCAATTAATTTCACCTAACAGTCTTTACATCTCCACCAGAGTATAAGTTGCCTGGAAGGATAACTGGGGCTTGAGTGGGCACACAGAGTCTAGTTTAAGCTCTGCCCCCAAGATCTTTAAGGGGGATACTTTCTGAACCTTGTCACTGGCTATACGTAGCCCTCCTCTTTGAAGGAGTGTTTGGGCCTTGCTATAGGCCAAGTCTAGTACTTGAACATCTGCTGATCCAATAATAATGTTGTCCATTTAAATGCATACGGTCCGATCTGCTCCTGTATCAATTAAGAATCAGATGGGCTGGGGATATAGCCTAGTGGCAAGAGTGCCTGCCTCGGATACACGAGGCCCTAGGTTCGATTCCCCAGCACCACATATACAGAAAATGGCCAGAAGCGGCGCTGTGGCTCAAGTGGCATAGTGCCTTGAGCGGGATGAAGCCAGGGACAGTGCTCAGGCCCTGAGTCCAAGGCCCAGGACTGGCCAAAAAAAAAAAAAAAAAAAAAAAAAAAGAATCAGAACTTCTTTCTAAATATCATGATTACTGTCTCTGGCCTTATCTCGGGGGCAATGGGGACTGCCCAGCAAGGGGCTTCAGGCTGTTTATTGCCTTGGTTGGTGGGGAATCTGAAAGTCAGGCCGTAAAGCAGATGTTCTGCCCAGGGCACGTTCGGCCCGCCTCTCTCAAGAACCATCCTCCAGAACTCATGGAAATCTGTAGTTTTCTGCAACTCCCATGGAGGCCTCTGAATTTAAAAGTGGCCAGGCCGTTTCTTTTTTTTTTTTTTTTTTTGCTCAAGGGCGCTGTTGCTGCTGTTGCCGCTGCCGAGGCTGGTGGAAAAGCGGCTGCTCAGGGCTGCCGAAATCTGCATATGTATAGAGCCAAGCTGAGCCTCCCATGGGGGAGGGGTAGCAAGCCTGCGGCTGCTCCGCTCGTCTCCCGGCTGCTGCGGCTTGGGGGTCACTGGGACCAAACGCCCTCTCCTGAATCCAGGGACTCTCCGCCCGGGTCCCAAGAGAGGCACACCTTGCGGGTCTTAATGGCTCGCAGTGGGAGTTTTCCCCATTTTGCCGTTTCTACCTCCGTGTTGGCTCCAGTTAGCCACGGTACCCTGTGGGTCAATTTCTCCCAAATTTGTATAGCACAGGGCTCTGCGATATTAATCCCCGCGTTTTGGAGGGTGAACTTTAGGATTTTAAGGGGCGAACTGTTTCGCCGACTCTGGACTTGTCCCATCCTCTTACCTGGGGAGGGAGGATCACGTGTCTCAGGATTTCCAACCTGTTTTCATCAGGGTCGGACGGGAGCTGGGCTTCTTCACGTGGATTCGTGCAACCCACGTGGGCGCCACAATGTTGGGGTTTTTTGCCCCTCCCGGCTTGGACTCTTTCTTCTTTCTTTCCACCCTCCTTTCTCGCCCTCTCCCCTAATCACCCAACCTGCAGGTAAGTTAGAGTGGAACGGGGGTCAGCTCCAACCTGACACGCACGGGATCAGCCACAGATGTGTGCCCGCCTCCAACGTACACATGCAATGAGGTCAGCTTCTTAGACAAGGGGAGATGATTCCGAGGGAGAGGTTTGGCCAGGATGTCGATAGGCTGAAAGGTATCAACAAGGGCTAACGTCACTCGAGTGCACCGAACCAGGGCGGGTTGGTAGGCGCCGGGCTGGCTAGAAGGTTGGGCGCTGTTTGCTCAACCGGTTTCTCTGGATTCCAATCCAGAGGGGGTAGAAGGGTGCATTCCCCAGGGCTGGGGGAGGTGCATCAAGCCCCTTCCATCAAGGGGAAAGATGGATCCCAACACTACTTGTTGGTCAATTCTTAGCAACTTACAGGTAAACTCTACTACTCCTTTTGTTCTCCTGTTGCTTCATTTGGAAATAAAAAGGGCTTTTATGGCTAAGACTCCTTGGAAAGTTCAAAGCCAGCCCAGGCAGAGAAAAATAGAAATCCCTCTTGGTCATATTTTGGGTCCTTATTATTTTACTAGTCAGAAATTACAGGTTAAGACTTCTCATTTGTGTACTTTGCATGATTTTCAAAAATTTCTGGGAGATATTATTTGGCTTCGCCCTTATCTTAAATTATCCACAGCTGAATTAAAACCCTTATTTGATCTATTAAAGGGGGACCCTGACCCTACATCTCCCAGAGAAATGACAACTGAAGCAACTAAAGCCTTAAGCATAGTAAATTCTGCCATTTCTTCCCAACATGTAGATTATATTGATTACTCAGCCCCTTGGGAAGCTTATATTTTAACTACACCTCATTCTCCAACAGCGGTCCTCTGGCAGAAGGGACCTCTTTTATGGCTTTCCTTGCCTGCTACTCCTTCAAAAGTGTTAACTCCCTATTATGAATTGGTAGCCACCTTAGTTCCATATGCGCCATGTGGAATCTTGTAAGTATCTTGGACGAGATCCACAGGTTATTTATATCCCCTATACTTTGCAGCAGCAAGAATGGCTTTATATTCATTGTGATTCCTGGGCCATTGCTTGGGACAATTTTATGGGCATAATTTCACATCATTATCCCTCCAACAAATTACTTCACTTTGCCTCTTCTTACGTCTTTATATTTCCTCAGGTTGTATCTCTAATCTCCTCTTTCTATGGCTGCCTTGGTGTTTACAGATGGATCCTCTAACGGAACGGCAGCTGTTACTATTGATGGTGAAATTAATGTTGGGACACTGGTCTTTCTTCTGCCCAGGAAGTTAAACTTCAAGCAGTTTTAGAGGCCCTTACACTTTTACCTACTAAAGCCTTTAATTTATATTTGGATAGTCATTATGTTATTCGAGCCCTTCAGGTCATTGAAACTATCCCTTTTCTTGGTACAGCTAATTGCACTATCCAAACTCTTTTTCGCCAGATACAACTTCTTCTTCGCTCTCGCACCTGTCTGTGTTTTTTTGGATTCATACGTGCCCATACTAAGCTTCCTGGACCACTAAGTGAGGGCAATGCTATTACGGATGAGGCTACTCACATTTTTCTCACTCAAATTGACTTGGCAAAGCAATCATATGCTGCTCACCATCAAAACAGTCGTGCCTTACATCAGCAATTTCATATTACTCATGAGGCAGCTCATCAAATTGTAAAAACTTGTCCCAACTGTGCTACCTTCCTACCTGTGCCCTCCAATGTCATTAACCCCCGAGGCTTAGTGGCCAACAATGTTTGGCGAATGGATGTTACCCACTCCCCTCTTTTGGATGGCTCCACTTTGTCCATGTTACAATAGACACTTACTCTAATTTTATTATGGCTACTCCTCTTAGCGGGGAAGCGGGCAAACATTGTATCTCCCATGCCTTATGCTGCTGTGCTACTATGGGACTTCCTAAACAAATTTAAACTGATAATGGTCCGGGATATGTTGGATGAGCTTTTAAAACTTTTTGCAAGTCTTACCAAATTATTCACTCTACAGGAATTCCCTATAATCCTCATGGTCAAGGAATTGTCAAACGGGCCAACGGTTTGTTAAAACACCAAATTTCTAAATTAAAAGGGGGGAACTATACCCCTTCTCTCCTGTTAATATACTTTCTCATGCTTTATTCGTACTAAATTTTTAAAATTTGGACTGCAATGGCCACTCCGCAGCACAGCAGTTCTGGGAAAAGAGAGAGGAAAGAGCTTTTGTCCAAGTTAAGTGGAAAGATCCTTTAACAAGTGCTTGGCACGGGCCCGATCCGGTACTGACATGGGGTCAAGGACATGTCTGTGTTTTTTCACAGGATGAAAATGATGCCCGCTGGCTACCTGAGCATTGTGTTCGGATTGTGGAAACTCATCAGAACGGTACAAGTGCTGACCCACTGGGCTTACGTGCCAGATCCCCCGATTGTGCACCCTGCGACCTGGGAGGGAGCTGAGGTGTTCGTCCATGTCAACAGATCAGCGTACGGTACAGCTCCAGACCCTTTTGTCCAACACGTTAAGATGGGAGATTTTGCAGCTTCTGGCATTGGAACCCCTTTATGCTTTACAACTGACTCCAACAGTTATATTCCAGGCTGTACTGTAATGCAATCCATAAATCATAGAATTTGGATTCCTGATAATAGTCAAGTGTATAATATACGAATGACTTCATTGTCTACTGGGTTTCCTGTACATGCCAATTGCTCCCGGGTGCTGCGCTCGGTCCTCAGTCTGGATTAGATCAGAAGCACAGGTGCTGCGCTCAGTCCTTGAGCTCGAATTATTACATCAGGATCCCGGGTGCTGCACTCAGTCCTTGGGCCTGAATTATTAGCTCAGGATCCTGGGTGCTGTGCTTTGTCCTGGGCCTGGATTCCATCAGGATCGGATGACAGGTGCTGGGCTTAGTCCTGGACCTGGATTCGATCAGGATCCTGGGTTCTAGGCTTAGTCCACCCCTAGATGAGATCTGGATCCCAGGTGCTATGCTTAGTCCTGGGCCTGGGTGCTGGGCTCAGTCCTCGGCCGTGGTGCTGTGCGTAGTCCTTGTCCCGGGTGTTGTGCTCAGTCCTGCTCCCAGGTGTTGTGCATAGTCCTCAGCTCAGGTGCTGTGCTAAGTCCTCAGCCTGGATGAGATTAGATCCCGTGTGCTGCCCTCAGTCCTCCCTCCTAGGTGCTGCACTCAGTCCACAGTCTGGATTAGATCAGGATCCCGGGTGCTGCACTCAGTCCTGTGCCTGGGTGCTGGGCTTAGTCCTTGAGCCCGAATTATTAGATCAGGATCCCAGGTGCTGCACTCAGTCCTTGGGCCTGAATTATTAGCTCAGGATCCTAGGTGCTGTGCTTTGTCCTGGGCCTAGATTCCATCAGAATCGGATCCCAGGTGCTGGCCTCAACCTGGGCCTGGGTGCTGCGCTTAGTCCTCAGTCTGGATTAGATCATTCTCCCTGGTGCTGGTCTTCGTCCCATGCTGGGTGCTGCGCTCAGTCCTGGACCCGGGTGCTGTTCTCCGTCCTAATCCTGGATTAGATCAGGATCCCAGGTGCTGCACTTAGTCATGGACCTAGGTGCTGCGCTTAGTCTCAGGCCTGGATTTGATCAGGATCCCGGGTGCTATGCTCAGCCCTGGGCCTGGATTCGATCAGGATCCCGGGTGCTGCACTGAGTCCTGGGTCTGGATGAGATCAGGCTCTCAGGTACTAGGCTCAGTACCGTTCCCAAGTGCTGTGCTCAGTCCTTAGTCTGGATTAGATCAGGATCCCAGGTGCTACGATTAGTCCTGTGCTGGGTGCTGCGCTCAGTCCTTGGCCCTGGTTATGTGCTCAGTCCTCAGCCCGGGTGCTGCACTCAGTCCTTGGCCTGGATGAGATCAGGCTTCCGGGTACTGGGCTCAGTTCTGGTCCTGCGTGCTGCACTTAGTCCTCAGTCTGGATGAGATCAGGATCCCGGTTTCTGCACTGAGGCCTGTTCCCTTGTGCTGCGCTCAGTCTTCAGCCTGGGTACTGCACTCAGTCCTCGTCCCGGGTTCTGTGCTTATTCCTATGCTGGGTGCTGTGCTCAGTCCTGCTCCCGGGTGCTGCACTCAGTCCTCCTCCTGGAATTCATCAGGATACTGGGTACTGTTCTTAGTCCTGCGGCCTGGGTGTTGCACTTAGTCCTGGGCCTGGATGAGATCAGGATTCCAGGTGCTGTGCTTAGTCCTGGGCCTGGGTGCTGGGCTCAGTCCTCGGCCTTGTTCTGCACACAGTCCTCGTCCTGGGTGCTGCTCTCAGTCCTGCTCCCAGGTGCTGCGCTCAGTCCTCGGCCTGGATGAGATCAGGATCCCGGGTGCTGCACTTAGTCCTTCTGGGTGCTGCACTTAGTCCTCAGCCTGGATTAGCTTAGGACCCTGGGTGCTTCGCTTAGTGCTGCAGCTTAAAGTAGATTAGGATCACGGGTGCTCTGCTTAGTCCTAGGACTGGGTGCCGTGCTCAGTCCTCAGCCTGGATGAGATCGGGATCCCAGGTGCTGCACTCAGTCCTCAGTCTGGGTTAGATCAGGAGCACGGGTGTTGGGCTTAGTCCTGGGCCTGGATTTGATCAGGAGACTGGATGAGATCAGGATCCCAGGTGCTGTGCTTAGATGTGGGCCTGGGTGCTGAGCTTAGTCCTGGGCCTGGATAAGTTCAGGATCCCAGGTGCTGTGCTTAGTCCTGGGCCTGGGTGCTGTGCACAGTCCTCGTCTCAGGTGCTGCACTCAGTCCTGCTCCCAGGTGCTGTGTTTAGTCCTCAGCTCAGATGCTGGGCTCAGTCCTTGTCCCAGGTGCTGCGCTCAGTCCTCATTATGGATTAGATCAGGATCCTGGGTGCTGCACTCAGTTCTGGGCCTTGGTGCTGCACTTAGTCCTTGAGCCTGAATTATTTGATCAGGATCCCGGGTGCTGCACTCAGTCCTTGGGCCTGAATTATTAGCTCAGGATCCTGGGTGCTGTGGTTTGTCCTTGGCCTGGATTCAATCAGGATCGGTTCACAGGTGGTGGGCTTAGTCCTGCGCCTGCGTGCTGTGCTTAGTCCTCAGTCTGGATTAGATCAGGCTCCCGGGTGCTGGGCTTAGTCCCGCGCTGGGTGCTGCACTCAGTCCTAATCCTGGATTAGATCAGGATCCCCTGTGCTGCACTTAGTCCTGGGCCTGGGTGCTGCGCTTAGTCTCAGGCTTGTATTTTATCAGGATCCTGGGTGCTGCGCTCAGCCCTGGGCCTGGATTTGATCAGGATCCCGGTGCTGTGCTGAGTCCTGGGTCTGGATGAGATCACACTCCCAGATGCTATGCTCAGTCCTGCTCCCGGGTGCTGCGCACAGTCCTTAGTCTGCATTAGATCAGGATCCCAGGTGCAACGTCTAGTCCAGTGCTGGGTGCTGGGCTCAGTCCCTGGCCCGTGTGCTGTGCTCAGTCCTCAGCCTGGGTGCTGCACTCAGTCCTTGGCCTGGATGAGATCAGGTTTCCGGGTACTGGGCTCAGTCCTAGTCCTGCGTGCTGCACTTAGTCCTCTGTCTGGATGAGATCAGGATCCCGGGTGCTGCTCTGAGTCCTGGTCCCTGGTGCTGCGCTCAGTCCTCATCCCAGGTGCTATGCTCAGTCCTGCTCCCGGGTGCTGTGTTCAGTCCTCCTCCTGGATTCGATCAGGATCCTGGGTGCTTTGTTGAGTCCTGCTCTGGGGTGCTGCACTCAGTCCTGCTCCGGGATGCTGTGCTCAGTCCTGGTCCTGGGTGCTGTGATCAGTCCTTACTCTGGATTCAACCAGGATCCCAGGTGCTGTGCTCAGTCCTGATCCCGGGTGCTGTGCTCAGTCCTCAGCCTGGTTGAGATCAGGAATCCAGGTGCTGTGCTTAGTCCTGCGCTGGCTGCTGCACCCAGTTCTGGGCCTGGGTTAGATCAAGATCCTGGGTGATGCATTGAGTCATTGGGCGTGGATTATTAGATCAGCATCTCGGGCGCTGCACTCAGTCATGGGCCTGGGTTAGATCAGGATCCTGGGTGCTGTGCTTAGTCCCAGGCCTGGATGAGATCAGGATCTCGGGTGCTGCGCTTAGACCTGGGCCTGGATTGGATCAGAATCCCGGGTGCTGTGCTCAGTCCTGCACTGGGTGCTGCGCTCAGTCCTCAGCCCAGGTGCTGCGCTCAGTCCTACTCCCGGGTGCAGTTAGGTAGCAGTAGACTTCTTCAGGTAAGAAGTTCCATAGAAACTACTATTTGCCCCACAGCAATAACCCAGGACTGCCAGTAGCCATACATCAGAGAGGAAGAAAGTGAAAGGAAAATGCTCAACAAGCCCAATTTATCTCTAGTTTTAAAAAGTCTGGGGGAAAATGACTTCAGATATCCAGCCACATCCTCTGGCTTCTTGCCGCTACTTTTCTGAGTATAAAAAGCAGGCAAAAAAAAGTCTGGTACACACCACAGGAACAGAGGTATTCATAACACATAGTAGGTTGATTTTCAGCTTTGATGGATTTAGGGGTGATTCTGTTTCAGTGATGTCAGCAGTCTCCCAAACCACCCCTGTTATTTCCTAGATCACATGAAGATCTAGATACTGTGTTGCTCCATACCGGTTTTGTGAAATACTACTCTGCTTTCCAGCTTGACCTGTGCAATTCCCAAGGTATGCATCGGCCTACCATTTCTAATTAGGGAATGGAAATAGAACCTGCTCACCAGCTCAAGATGAGATGAAGGAATAATGCAGGACAGCAAGCACACTAAACCCAGACCTTAAGAGGGCCTAAACCCATTTGTCTCCGCAGAAATTGCTGGATCAGAGATGGACCTCCTGGGTTCAATCTCATCCCTCATGCCCAAGTCAAGGGAACTGGGTCTATTTTAGGACAGCCCACCCCACTTACTTGCTCAAATAGAGCAAGCAGTATATGACTACCAAGTCAACTTCTCCAGATTCACCAGCTCTTCCTTCAACAAGGACAAGTCTGTAGACACTTAGGATAGCATGACCAAAATTCTGTAGCCCATTTATAGGCATTTTCTGTAGAAACACAAATCTGATGGAGCCTGTCCTTTCTGGTCATCTGCCCACATTCATTCACTCTCATGCAAGGTGGATCCTTTTCATCAACATCCTGATCATCCCTGGTGTTCTCGACCACTGCAGTATTAAACAATATCCACCTTCAGTTTCCAAGGAAATTTTGATTCTTGAACAATTTTTGCTCCAGAAGCAAGATGGGTTTTCATCGAGACAATACCTTCAGGTTTACCCTTTCCATCACTTACAGATTATGTCTGTCCTCTGGTAGGAAAACACAACTGAAGCTTAGATTCTGAAACCACAAGTGCACAGCTTTTGGCAGAGCTGGTCTGCAATATTACTGGAAAGAATACAAAGAGACAGAAGCATTTAACCAAGAGGCCTCAGGTCAGGATTATCCAGCATAGAGTCTGAATTCAGACATGCCCATGAAATTGTCCAGAACTTAGCTTTAGTGACAATAAACATAAGGATTATTTAATTGTACAGGACAAATTCAAGGACACAAAAGTATACCTGTAGCCTACCCCCATGATGGTGTCCTGAAAATACTATGGTACAGCACTTCAATAGCAGTCACCAGGGATACCTATCCCATCAGCTATGACAGCCAACTCCTTCTAGCCAGGGCACAGAATGTTGACATAGCTTTCCTGAGCATCAGGTTCAAAATGAAGCAAATATTCAAGTATGTCAGTCTCCCAAACTAACAAGACATTCTCGATCAAGATAGTGCTTTCCCAAAACGTTTTTAGATAAGATTGGAGAGCCTTGGGTAATTCTAAAACAAGATGGTAAGCAGACAAACATTTCCCCATTTAATGACTAAAATCCGCTGAAGTGAAGTTGCCAAAAAAGAGCCAGTTCGTTATGAGCCAAGATGAATTCCTGGGATTCAGCTGTTTGAGTGGTTTGGATTTTTCATACCATTTCCTAGGCTACAGTCACAGGTGGGGTGAGAGTCTCATAACTAGAGAACCCAAGTTTTCACACTGGCAAAGCGGGTTAAGGGTATGAATAAACAGGATGGAAGTCCCAGTTCATTGCAAAGCCCTTCCACCTTCCACTGCTGCTTCTCTCAGTTCAATTCCTTGTTCCTCTTCCTGCCAATTCTGCCCAGCAGTGCAGACAGAGGTGACATCCAGGAAGTCCCATTCTTCCAGCATGTTGCCTGAGCTTTTCCTGGGTAGGATTCTGTAGTCTTGGAATTTAGTGAAGAGTCCAGTACAGGGAAATATTGTGCCAAGCTAGACATGCTATGGTGCCTATGTGGTCTACAAGGATGGATCTTTGAGGAGAGACAAGCAAGAACAGCAGCAGCACACACCCAGTTGAGTGGTTACCAATGGAGAAGGACAAGTTCTCTGTCAACATGGCTGGGAAGGAATTTTCTCCCAGGAACTCGAGGGAGATGTGATCGAGGTGCATGGCAAGCAACTTCAGAGTGTATCCTTTAGCATTGCATCCTCCCTTCCCTTAATTTACCTTTGCTTTTGACCCATTGAGGTTTTGAAATTATAGTTCCTAAGCCAAACTTCAAGAGTTTTAAGTATTATAAATTCAAAGACAGAATTGTTCTTAAGGTCACAACTAACCCACACAAACTTCTTAATGACACGGAGTGGACAGTTTGTCTGCTGAGTGTACAACACCAGACTGGGGGCAGACAGAGGCCCAAGTGATGTGCCGAGGTTCCTGTGAGTAGAATACCCTACTCATTAGCCAGGCTTCCACCAAGAGACAGGAGTCACCTGTGTTTCTAAATTATCTGAGGTTAGGAAATGGAATATGGTAGTTCACACAGAATAAAGATTCTCCTACAGAAAGGAAAAGCAAAGCATATCAAGCCTCCCTCCTGTCCTCAAATCCATCCAAAAGACAGTCCCTCAGAGCCCTTAGCCCATTCCTTCCTTGCTGTTTGGCAACTAGCTGAAGGGAACCATTTGGCAACCCCTGGTGGCCGTGACGAAGAACACCAGGGAAATGCAGACTGGAAGCACTTCCCTTGAAACAGAAGTTCTGTCTTTGGGGCAGGGTGATAGATCAGGATCTAGTTTCAGTTTGTTGCAGGTGTGGAGCCAGTTTTGCCAGCACCATTTGTTAAAGAGGCTATCTTTCTTCTATTCTTTTTTGTTTAGCTCCTTTATCAAAGATTAAGTAGGCATAGTTCTGCAGGTTCATTTCTGGGTCTTCAATTCTGTTCCATTGGTCTTCAGGCCTGTTCCTGTGCCAATACCAAGCTGTTTTTATTACTATAGCTTTATAAGAGAGCTTGAAGTTTGGTATTTAATTCCTCCAGCATTGTTCTTTCTGCTTAGGATTGTTTTTGCTATTGGCGTTCTTTTACTATTCCATATGAATTTCTCGATTGCTTCCTCTATTTTGTTAAAAATGGTGTTGGGATATTAATGGGTATTGCATTGAATTTGGAGATAGCCTTTGGCAATATTGCCATTTCGACTATATTAATCCACCCAATCCAGGAGCATAGGAGGTTTTCCCATATCCTTAGTTCTGCCTAAATTTTGTTTTTAAAGGTCTCATCGTAGAGGTCTTTCACTTCTGTGGTTAAATTTATGCCTATGTATTTTATGTTTATTCGGAGGCTATTGCAAAAGGGTTGCTTTCCTGATTGTGGCCTTGGTCTTCTGGTCATTGGTATATAGAAAGGCCATTGGTTTTTGAGGGTTTCTTTTATGTCCTGCTACTTTGCCAAAGTTTTGGATCAGCTCTAGTAGCTTGGGAGTAGAGTCTATAGGGTTCTTTAGGTATAGGATCATGTCATCTGTGAAGGAAGAAACTTTAGATTCATCTTTTCCTATTTGGATCCCCTTTATGTTTTCTTCTTGTCTAATTGTTCTGGCTAGGAATTCTAGTGCTATGTTGTAGAGGAGAGGAGAGAGCAAACATCCCTGTCTTGCTCCTGATTTTAAAGGGAGTGGGTTTCTGTCTTCACATTTGGGAGGATCCTGTGGACAGATTAGAAGTTCCTGAGAGTGGAATGTTACAGATGTGGCAGCTGAAGTTACCCTGACTCATCTGTATACTCTTCAATGGCCACTTTACCACCAGAACTCTATGTGAGCTAATTATCTTTATGGAGGTAAAGCAGCTTTTGCAACCTAAAACCTAGTCTAGTGTACCACCTAAAATCTGTAGAAGATATTTTCCCTCTGCTATAACTCACCCACTTGATGCATCCATCACTGTACTTATGACGTTGTCCTGAGATTATCGTCTCTTCTACACTTGAACAATTTCAGACTAACCTGAATTCTTGTTCCCCGGCTATAAGCACTCATATTGGGCTCACAAACCCTTTCTTCGAACCAAGAGCTTTATTATGCATTAACAGAACCCCGTCTAGTAGACAGCTTATGGAATCTAGTAGCAATTCAACTTCAAAGCTGTGTACAATTCAGTCTGTCTTCACAGTGGAGTGGCACAGGCAGCACCCCAGTAGAAGGAAGTAACTAGAGTGCTATTTCATAGCAGCCATGCCCCATTCTCTTACAGCAGAGCCTCTTAGATCACCAGGGATCCTCGAGCTAGGCAATGCCCTCCCTTTGCAGTCACAAGAATCCAATTACTACCAAATCTGCATCATTTAAAGTAATGCTTTGTGAGCTGCCTGCTAGCAATTCCACTAGACCCACCTAGTTTGCACCAGATCCACATTCCAGGAACTGGATGCAGGAAAATCCTTTCATCTGGAGGGTAAGTTTGTCTGCTTCAATACAAGACTATGCCTACTATCAAGGGTGCCAATTTAACGGGAAACCTGAGACATTTGTAGATCCGTCTCCTAGGAGAATCCCAGAATTCTCCTTGGCACACACATGCAGCTTTGATCATCTGCATTTTGATTCAATCAGTAGCTCCTTTTGTGAACTATCACCTATGTTACAGAGGCCTTCCTTTATTCTACCATGTGCTATAAATACATTCCCCACGAACCATTGCAGTCACATGTATTGAGACAAAAATAAATTCTGATCCAAGCAAAGTTTACTTCCACACATGAGGGTTCACACTAGCCAAAAATTGGCCACAGAGCAACCGTTCTTCCTGATATTTGTCCCTCACACAGCAGGAGGCTCTGCCCCTCTGCTCAGATTGGTTGAGCTCAGGTTTACAATCTACTCTGCTTATGAATGGCTAGTTTAAATAGGATAAAATGTGCCTGAGGTGGATTTTCAAGTAAGATGAACAGTTCACATATAATCTCAAAATATGCCCAGCCCTGTTATTTCTTCAACAGTCTAGGGTGTGGCATAACTCCATCTTGAAAACCCAGTTTAACATAAAACCTTACATTTTACAAATCCTTTATCCCAAACCAGTTCCAGTTTTCCTAAAGACCCAAGGCACCAAGCCAAAGCAGGAACTTTTAAGCAATATACATTGATGGAAAAGAGGTTTTTCTCACCCATGTACATAGGTCTACAGTAGGTTCTGTAGCATTTCTGTGTGTATCATTTTTATAAGCTGTTCATAGAAATTTACCTTTCAAGGCAGCAAACAAGGATACCGCCCACTTTGCTATTTTCCACTTGAGATGTGTAATAGAAATAATGTATGCTTTATTATATATGTATCAATTATATGTTCAAAAGATGTGTGATATCATACATGTCTTATGAGAAAAGGTTTCTCTGAATTGAGAAAGTTCATTGTATTTTTTCTAATATTTGTAAATATAAGCCACAACCAAAAATTAGATACTATGTTCCCAATGTTAGTAGATGAAGAACCACCATCTGAATTAATCTGTCTCCACCCTCAAATTGAGAATCCCCTTTCCAACCAATATTTTGAAAACAAACCTGAGAACAAGACTTGTTTTCCCTGTACAGAATCGGGCACAAGCATCCCAAACCAAGCTCCACACCCAGAATGAGGCTCCACCCTAAGGTGCATGGAGACAGCAGCACCACATACAATCTATACCATCCTCTGGCCACACAGTACTGCATCAGTCCATCCAGTGTCCAAGGTCAGAGAAAATGCCAAGTAACTGGAAATGAAGCGAAGGCTCCTGTGGCTATTTTACAGGATGCCCTTTACTGTGAGGTGCTGTGTTTGAACATTGTAGGCATGTTCAAATGGCCACCGTGGGTGCTGAGAACTCCTATTTCTCTCAGAAGTCAGAAAATGCCCTGGAGTGCCATCCCACAATCATTCCTTTAGTGAACTTTTGGGCCAACACAAGAGTATAGGCTCTCGCTTGTTGCTCTTGAACAACGGATACTGAGGCTAACTGGTGTCATCTTTGGCATCTTGCTGTGAAAACTCATAGAGGTGAAACTCCACCTGCAGATCCATGTAATAGGCTCCTATGAATTCCTGGAGGCAGGGGCAGGGACTCAGACATTAGCTACCAGACCTGCTAGACCTGTATCACACACTCCACTGAATTCTCAAGCTCCCTGTGAACCTGTCCCATGACAATGACCCTGATCAGGCCACAAACAACTCAGCCACTGTTCTTCTAGCAAGGGGGAAATGTGCCCCTCAATTTCCTGTGTTCTGGTCTGAGGCTCTAGTCTTCATTGTGACCAGCAATTGAAGGATGGGGAAGGGCTTGTGAACTGAAGTTCTCAAAATATGTATTTAGTAGCTCCCACAGGGTTTTAATTTCACTTGATAGGAGCATGATGACCTTCTGTAGAGAGAGAATATCTTATTTCAAGCAGCCAAGATTGTACTGAACCACCTTTAGTCCTAGTGAGAGCTATATTGGCTTGGTGCCTGATTGAGCACTTTTGTGACTACTAGGAAAGATTTTTGGCCGGTACTGGGACTTGAACTGAGGGTCTGGGCTCTGTCGCTGAGCCTCTCTGTGATCAAGCTAGTGCTCTACCATTTGATCCACAGAGTTACTTCCACCTTTTTCTGTTTATGTGGTACTGGGGAATCAAGCAAAGGGCTTTATGCATGCTAGTCAAGTCCTCATCCACTAAGTCTCACTCCAAGCTGCCAGGAAAGACTTTTTAAATGCATACTAAGCTTAGCAAACCTTTGGCCTCTATTAGGCTTAAAAGGATGCAAATTAAGATGGCACCTGAACCTTGCAAATTTCTCTGCTTCCGTGAAGACATCTTAAATATTTTGAAAGACTTCCCTGTCTCTTAAGAATTCTTGACTCCACAAGCCTAGATGTTTGTGAGGTCTTTTCATGGTAGACCCACCAAGGGGACAGTTCACTCCACCAAATTTCTCAGGAGGAAAATAAAAAAATAAAGTGTTCAGCTACTTGGCCTCCTTCTCCATGGGAACAATGAGACACACTGCCAGTCTCTACATGCTCTGCTTTGGCAAGTTGCTAGGCCTCTATCCACATTCACAGATACAGACTATGGAGAGGGCAAAAAACAGAATGCCGAAGCAGCCCTAAGGGCTTTAAGGAGACCAGGTCAGCGTTCTATGGTGACAGGTGCTGGCAGAGGCTAAGGGATTCATAGATGTTTCAGAATCTTCTTTCTGAAACCTCATAATTCCCTATAGTACTTGGAAATAAGAACTGGATCTAGTTCTACTAACGACTTAAGCCTAAGAACATGAGGTATGGAGTAGAGGCTCTTCAAGCACCAGGGCTAGGCAAGGGAGCCAAGGGCTGATGAGAGCAATGAGCAAAGACCAGAGGTGTATACAAGGAGCCTGAAAGGCAGAACTCCCGTTGACTGGAGACTTTCATCAGGAATGGACTCTAGCATGACCATCAGACCAGAGACTCCTGCAACACAGGTCACCAGAGAGCCAAGACTGCACCCCATGGAAACATAGGCCAGAAGCCATTGTGTCTATAGCTGAGATCACACTGGCCACACAAAGTAGGACAGCACACGATAAATGTCTTTGGCTTGATTGTGAAAGAGAATATGAAACAGAGGTTGTTTGAATATTTGTCCAAACAAAGCTTTTCAATTGGGGGACTTCTGAGGCCATCCTTGTATTTGGTTAGGAAAAGCCCCTCTGGCTTCCATTCAGTGGAAGGTAATTACTATTCTACTAACACACCCAAGGGTTGTAAGTGGCTTGGGCTATGAAGGTGGAGGACCCAAGCCCGAATCCTGATTGTACCTAATGGCTTTTGAACCCATCCCAGGCCTCTAATGTAAAGAGGATCAAGAACACACAGCCAGTACCTAACCAAAAAATACTCAAATGGCCTGAGGGCAGAAGACTCTGGCCTTTGGGATGAAGCATAAATACCAGCAGAGTTGGGCTAAAGAAGGACGCTAGTACCTGGATTTGGTACTCTAGCATGCAGTCTTTCACAGTGCATGGGACTATAGGAAAAGCTGTTGCAACCTCTCACATACAGGGGCTCAATGTCCAAAAGGAATTGAGTAGGGACAGGAAGAAAATACCCCTGGTAGTAGTAGAAGAGGTTTTGAATGAACCAGTATAGAATGCAGGCTTAGATCTCAAAAGCCTATTAAGTAAGATACGTCAGCCCCAACAGGTTAGCTCTTTGCTAAATCGTGCACCGTGTCTATCTTCAGATAATACTTAGCTGCCTAGGGAGTGAAAAGTTAAACAAAGAGGTGAGTAACTTCAATAGGATGTGCTCCTTCACTGTGTGACAGTCTTGATATGGCCAGCAGTATGTTCTTAGATGTAGATTCACTACACTAAGTGCACTCATACTCAAAAGGAACTTACATGGGTGGCTCCTTAACCCACGAGGAGTTACAAGCCTGTGTAGCACTTTCTGCAGGTGTCGGAGCTTCACATGTTTTCCTGAGCCAATTCCACAGTGGGCTGCTCAACTGAAAAGTTTACTGAGAAGCCCCAGGAAGGATGCAGTAACCACTTCTGTCAGGACTAGGGAACATTTCCAAAAAGTAGACAACACTAAAGTGAAATCAGATAGTTTCTCATTTGCAAAATCTACAAATCTGAAAGAGGACTGGAAGCCAGCAGGAGGCAGTAGAAAATGCAGGGTGAGAGGGAGAACATAATAAATTTGGCACATTAAGGGGAAAAAGGTCATAAATGAATTGTACTCAGGTTACAAAGGGGAATTCAGAATAGTATCAGAATTTCAGATGCTTGAGGAATGTATAGAAATACCACAGTGAAATCACTTCCTTTGGATACTATAGACTGAGTTTTCCAAAAAGTCACCTATTATTTCCTCTAAGTAATTTAGAACTCAGAGGTTAATGCTTTTAGGTAGATTTATACAGGTTAGGAGTTTTCTAACCAGTACTTCAATGAGGGCAGGCAGGAAGCCAAGCTCAGCTCTTCAGTAGCTTTACACTTAGAGGAGGCAATCACACCCACCAGATTCTCAGGTATCTTTTAACCTTAAAATTTTTTTATTATTAATGTGATGTGCATAGGGGTTACAGTTAAGTCAGGCAAAGAGTACATTTCTTTTGGACAATGTCACCCCTTCCCTCCCTCTCTCCCGGTTTTTACCTCCAATCCTACCCATAAGTTGTATAGTTCATTTTCAAAAAGTGTCCACTGAGTACCATTGCTGCATTTGTTCACCCTCTGTCCCTCCATTTCTGTGCCTTCCTTTAGCCTCCCAAAGACCTATAAACAAACATACACAACAAAAAAGAAAGAAAACAAAAAAAACACAGTAGAAAATACAGAATCCTTGTTTCCATTTTCTTGAAACTAATTTTGACTCCTGTGAGTAACTCCACACTCTACCCTTTGTTTCAGCTTAGATTGAATTGGCCCTCCATCCAATTTATGCTAAAGTGAGAGCTACCAAAGAGATCTTCCAAGAAAACAAAAGCCCTTGTATGTGTTACTCTGGTCAGTGAGTATACATTTTCCACCACAGGCTAGACATCCTCTATAGCAAGAGACAGGCTGTGGAGAAGCAGCCCACATCAGAGCATCTGGAGATGGAGACAGGGGTTGAGTGATTTATAACCGAGTTCATTTACAAGGAGTAAGGATGAACTGGGGAGGAGATGGGAAATGAATTTCCAACAGCTCTGAAAGGACAGTGACAGAAAGTCTACATACTAAACCAGCATTCCTTCCAGAGGGACCAGCCAACACAGCAAGCCTGCAGCTCCCAATGAACAGTACCCACACCTTGCTCCCTGTTGATCTTGCTAGCACCTGGCACTGGACCATGCATGGTGGGAATGGAGTGGATCAGGTGAGAGAACAGAAAAACTTATTTCCTTGAAGCTTAGGAACATAGTGGGAGGGCTGAAAGTGAGGAAGTGGGTGGATGGACCTTGAATAAACATTCAGAACCATCTAGCTCTCCTTTCTGTTACAACCTAAAGCCTGCAAGACCAGAGATCTGTCACACAACTCTCCTTTTTCTTATTGGCATGAACAGGGTCCGAGGACATGTTAGATTGCTGCAGAGCCACAAATGAAGTACTCATTTTCAATATTTGATGCACTTAGGGTACATTTGAAACCCATTTCCCTCTTCTACCTTTACACTTCTATCTCCCTAACACACCTGAAGCCAAGATTATCATCCAATTGAGGAGGAGGAGGAGAGCAGAGGAGGAGGAGGGCAGAGGAGGAGGAGAGCAGAGGAGGCAGAGAGCAGAGGAGGAGAGCAGAGGAGAAGGAGAGGTGAAAAGGAGAGCAGAGGAGGAGGTGAGAACAGAGGAGGAGAGCAGTGGAGAGAGTAGGAGAGCAGAGGAGCTCAGAGGAGTGCAGAGGAGAGCATTATTTATTTTTGTTTGTTTTGCTCCCAGCTGGGAGGAGAGGCACAGGCTGAGGATGGTCCTTGCCTGCGGGTCCCCATGCTGAGCCCCATACAGGTCCCTCACCGCACCTGCCTTGCACCTACTCTGCGAACTACTTGTGCAGCCGCCAGGACTGCACTTTGGAGGACTTGTCCCTTCTCCTCTGGCCAGTTGTCTTGGCAGGAGGTAGAAGGTGGCCAGAGGACCCCCCCCGCCAACATGCTGGTGAAGAAGCCCGCGGGAAAGGGAGCAGGGCGAGAGGCTGGATACGAAGAGCCCAGCCCCTCCAGGCAGCATTGCACCTGGGCCATGCCCCTGTGCAACACCCTGGTAACCCTACTCTCTGGGGTGGCCGGGATTTCTTGTCTGTACCTTGGGGTGAAAACCAACGACCTTCAGGCGAGGATCCTCACCCTGGAATCTGCTAAAGGGGCGCCCTCTGTTCCCCTGCTGCCCAAGAAGGTGGATCAGCTGAAGGCCATAGTACTTGATTGGAGCGACTCCTGGCTCAGGTGTGTGAGGCTGGGCCTTGCGCGAGGGGGAGTTGCACGTGGATAGAATTTTGCACAAGTGCGGTCAGTCTGCAGGATCCGCCACCAACCTTACCGGTTATACAGTTGATTTGGGATGTGTGAGCCTCTGTGGTATCTATTTATTCAAGTCCCTTCCTTGGTTTCTCTCCAAGTCTGTGTGTAGGATCTTCCCTCTGTCTTCCTTAAGGATTGCATGCTGCAATGGCATCAGGGGCTTTGCCTGGCTGTTTAGTTTTGTGGAGTCTGGGCTGACAGCATTCTCAGTCGTATGGAGAATATGCATTGTAATGCTCACATCTGTTTTATATTTGATAAGGTTAGGCCTTATCACTAGAGAATGGTCAGCACTCTTAAAAGAGAAATAAACCTATAGATTTAAAAATTCTTTTAACTCAGAATTCTTTTCATATTAAATGTTTTAAAAATTGGAAAAAAAAGTTTTCCTTTGTTTTTTGGAGGGGGAGAGTTAACAGAGGTTGTACTCAGATGATGAATGGAGAATTGAAAGGGATTCCTTTAAAGATGACTTTGATTCCAGTAGGGAGAGGGTAGTTTTTCTGCCAGTGGAGAGATGTAGTAGTTGTAGCCCGAACGTAATAAAGTATGTCTACAACATTGGCTGTTATTGATAGGACACACATTGCCATGAGCTGCATTGTTAGTGCCAGGGTTTTGCCTTGGCTGTGCAGGGAGAGGGTGGTGATAGTTGAATAATGAAGAAAGGTGTTACCCAAATCTATCAATCTATGTCAATGGTAATTTGCTTTTTAAATTAAAAACAAAATTATGTCTTGAGTACTGTTAGCATTGCCTAAGGTCCATGCACTTACATAAATGCTGTTTGTGCAGGCTATCAAACATTATTAATAGCCACAGAGGAAGAGTCCCTGAAGAACTCACAGAACTGGAATACTACTGCTAGCTCTTTATATATCTTCTTTTCCTACAGAAATCCTACGAACACATGGCTATACTAAGAATCACAAGGGAAACACCTTCTGAGCGCAACTGTCCAGCAGGTAAAAAATGAAACTTACTTAACTAGGTTCCCTCTAGAGGAGAGCATTTGCAAACAACAGGTCCTGTGCCTGTCAGGTCTACCTGTAATAGTAACAGAGAAAGAATGCAGACCCAACTTGCTTTAATAAAATCAACATGTCTCCCATAGACAGATGGCCAGTAAAGGCCCAAATGTTATTTTAAGCAGCATACCAGTGTCTGTGAGGGGAAAACAAATGATCTAATCATCATGACAAATACAGGCAAGGGGATATATGAAGTTCTTAGTGGCCCGGATTGAAAAGTCATCTTCAATTTTATTAAATAATTTCAGTGTTCATGGTGAACATGATCTGAATGGTGTGAAGCCCTGGTGTCTAATTATCCTTAAGAGTTTGCTGTATATTCTCTGGGATGATTATTGCAGACTTTTTTTTCCATCTTAATGTGATAAATGAATAATAAACAACAATTCCCTTGGGTTTTCTTGTTGTTGTTGTTTGTTTTTTGGTGGTGGTTGTTGGCTCTATCAGCTGCTTTCCTTCTTGCCACCACTAGAGCTCCAAATTGCATCAGATTTACCTGGCTCCTTGGGAAGGAACTCTTTGAAGGGGCACATTCCTACACACAGAATCAAAGCGGGTTTTTGGTGAGTTACAGAAATATACTCAGTTCTGTTTGTCCAATAAAAAGACATCACCGAAACGCAGGCTTTGTGTTGAAAGTAAACATTCTGGAGAAAACCAGTTGATGCAGTATTATCTTAGGGAATTAACTGGCTGGCCAAAAAGGCTTAGAAAGAAGATATGGCACTTCCCACCTGATTTGGCTGGAACCTCTGTTTGCCCTGTGTGACTAAGACTTGTCACCCAGACATCTGTTTGCAGGACAGAGCGAGACAAGTGTGACCTCAACTCAGTTGCTGTGGACACATGCCCACCCATTGAAGTTGACACTCTTGATGACAGGCTGAGTCTCAGAGCCAAGGGTCAGTAGCAAAGAAGCAAAGTTGTGTTGTTTGTAGTCACTAATGGCTTTTGCTAGAACTCAGGTGTTACTGGGGTTTGCCCAGCTAGCCTCTGGGAATGCTTTGAGGACGATTTATTGAATGGCTTCTCACAATAGGAGAGGCTCTTTGTGATTTACTTTTTATAATTAGGAGAGTTTTAAGTGCTAGCAATCTTAAGATTCATCCCCTGGGCAGAGGGACTCCAGAGCCAGAAACCTAATAAGGAATCCAGAATGAGCTGGATCAGTCTGGATTGCAATCTTAGAGCTGGAATCAATGAATTGGGATTGTGTTTCATCTTCCCCCTCTTCTCTCTTCTTCTTCTCCCCTCCTCCCTTCCCTTCCTTTCCTAGTCCTCTCCCCTCCTTCTCTTGTGCCTTCCCCCCTTCTCTTCCTCTCTCCTTTCCCTTGCCCCTCTTCTGTTCCCTTCACCCCCCTCTCCATCTTTTTTCTTTTTCTTTTCTCGCAGCACTGGCAATCAAACACGGGGCCGTGCGCATGCTAGGCCAACCCAAATGGAGTTTTCTTTCTGATAGTATATTTGGAAAAAGTGACTGTGTTTTTCAAATATTGTTAATCCCCTAACCTTCTCATCCCCCAAACACAATAATACCATACCCTATGAACGTTCACAGCCAATTAAACAAGTTGTAGTTAAGTATTTGAGTTTGATCCTCTCCATCATGAGGTTTAGGATGACCTCAGATGTGGGCCACACAGTTAATCTAACAAAGGCATGGGTCGTACCAGCCTGGAGCGGACTTCCAAAAGGCAGATTGTCCAGAGCCTGGCTTGAAATTATAACTAGATTATAACTGTAATTGTGGCTTGGTTTCATTGGACGATCACAAGCAGTTCAGCTATACAGAAAGAAATGTGTATCCACAATTTTTAGTCATTTTCTGTGGCTGAGAACAGCCTCTGTTTTTTTTTCCCTGACAATGAATACTTTTTTAGATGGTAGTTAAGCTCATCATATTACTTAGTATGAGGGCATCTATGTACTTATGAAACTAGTCCTATATCATTAGGACAACCTCCTCTGGTCATATCTTACAAATTTTAGTGCCAAGAACATAAAAGTCTCTGGGATATTTTTAGGATGTTGGAGGTTACACGGTCTAAGCCCTAATTTTAATATGGGTATTGTCTCTTCAGAAGAGCCTGTCTATCACATGTGTAGATTTCTAAACATCCCATGCCTTTGCCACATCATGGTGACGAATACTAATGTTGGTATTCTCAAGTTATTTCTAAGTTTCAACATAGTTCTGCTGACAGTAAGAAACACAAGTACTTCCTGTTGTTTAATGTATACAGCACAGCAAAGAAACATAGGCAAAGGTAGGCCCTGGGACTCAATGCCTGTAATCCTAGATTCTCAGGAGCCTGAGATCTGAGGATTGCAGTTTGAAGCCAGTTGGGTCAGGAAAGCCTATGAGACTCTTATCTCCAATAAACTACTCAGAAAAATCTGGAAATGGCACTGTGGCACATGTGGTAGAATGCCAGGCTTGAGCAAAAGTTGCTTGGGACAATGCCCAGAGTTCAAGTCCCAGGACCATCAAAAACAAAAATCCCATGCAAGAGTAAGCATTTATTGTTTCAGGTTTAAATTTATTGTAGTAAACATGTGTAAGGAAAATATAATTGTTGAAAAAGACTAAAGAGAAAGCAGTGTCAATGTGTTTGAAGAAAATGGTGTCGTTTGATGTTTAAATCTGCCTTTGGCCTTGTTCAATGTTTTTATTGCATACAAGTTTGCAACTCTGACACCTTAGCTTAACTAGTAATTAGAAATCCTCCTTTTAGCAAGACTATATCAAAGTTGGAAAATACTCATTTTCCTCTGCAAAGGAATGGTCTCTATCACATCCAGTGAAATGTATTATGTAATATCAGAGATACGAACCTCAGACTCACAGAAGCCAGAAGCCATTAGTATGAATAAGATGTTTGTCGACCTTGTCCTGGGTTTAATGGGATAGCATTTTAGAAGAATTTGGCTAGCAGCACAAATGTCTAGTTGGGCATTGTAAGGCCAGAATGGCTCGGGATGAATTTAACCTCACCCCCGACCCATCTACTTCTCCTGTGTCTCCCAGTGAATGGTGTCATTGTCCAAACCAGACTGAAGTCGCCTCTTTAAATTTTAATTTTGGAAATAATGGGATTAATTGGTGAAAGATGCCAGAGATAACGATGGATAATGGAAATAGGTAGTAACGACTGGCCTATGTACATGTTAAATAATTGTTTATGTGAATGTAACCACTTACAATTATACACAGGAATACGTCTCATCTTTGATTTCATTTCTGTGGCAATCTTAACTCCAGTCCTAAGACACACAAAACTATGAGTGAGACTGAAATGTTATTGATTACTGATGTGACTCTACTGGTGTCAGTCACCTAGTGGTGAGGTTCTACTTTTGTCAAACTCTTGCTGAGACTGAGCCACTGTCAAGTGTTGGTGAGACATTACGGGTACCATTCCTGCGGAGTCAGAACCAGAGCAATGTCTTCTGTAATTGAAATTAATCAACTTAGCCTTGGGGATTTACTATATTAAATCAAGCTAGAGATGGATGAACAGGAAAAACTCTTCTGTCTCATGACAGAAATTGTTTGTCTACAGACATTTCTTTTGGTCACTATGGCAACAAACCCTCCCCCAACTTTGCTAGCCATTAAGATGTATCAAGTGTACTGGAAGAAAGAGATGACCGTTTGCAGCATCAGGCATTTAAAATAAAAATGGATTTCCTAGAAAGTTGGAAATTTATTTCTTGGAGGAAATGTGAGATCCTTAAAAACCTTAATCGGCTTTTTTTTCTTACTTGAAAAGTGGTTTGTTTCTTTCTTCAGTCATGGTGAAGCTGTGTGCATAGGACAAGCCATGCCCTTCATGGGCCTGTGTTTAGGAATCTGCTCCCTGGCAGTGCCCTGGGCAGGGCAGAGTTACATAGACAAGCAAAATCGCAGTTCCTGCCACCTAGGGCAGGCACTCATACTCAGGGAAATAAAACCTAAGGAGGTGATAGATTTGAAAGCTATTTGTAGACTTAAAGGTGATAGGAAAACATAGTAGTTTAAAAATGTACCCAAGCAATCAGTGCTGGGAATGTGGCTTATTGGTAGAGTGCTTGTGTAGCATGCATGAAGCCCTGGGTTCAATTCCTCAGTACCACATAAACAGAAAAAGCCAGAAGTTATGCTGTGTCTCAACTGGTAGCATGCTAGCCTTCTGCAAAAGAAGCTCAGGGACAGTTCCCAGGTCCCTGAATTCAAGCCCCAGGATTGGCAAAAAACAATTACAAGGAATAAATTAATGAGCATTACACAAAAAGTAAAAAATTCCAAATTGGTAGGCTATTGCTCTCAGAAAGAGTTTAGCGACAATGCTTCTGAAAGGGTGGTAATTCGATTTAGAATGACTAAGGTATCAATAATTTGAGTATGACTGGCTCTTCAGAGTAGATAGTCAGAACAAATACCTGGAGAGCCTTTTAGAGGCAGAACTTGGGCAGTTTGCTGTGATCGTGGCAAGCTGGCTAAAAGCATAACGTGGAGGCTAAATGTTACCTGGTACCAATACCACTGTTCATGGTACAGTTCTGTTTGTTGTTGGTGGTTTTTTTGTATAACATTTAGCTGAAAAGGTAATTATAAAATCATGAAGTTAATACAATTATAGCTAAAATTTATTGAGTGCTTATTCAATAGTGCAGGCAGGCATTATTTCAAGGTTTTGCATGTTTTATTCCCTAATTATAGGGGATAAGCACTATTTATTCTTAAAAAATTATTTCGATGTTTGCAGATGATAAATTGAGGTATAGATAGAATAAAGAAGGTCAGACAGCAAGTAGTGCACAGCCACTGATCAAGTCAAGCAGATAAAGCTCATAGGGTTAGTTAGTGCCATATGGGAGAGCAGCTTAAAACTAAAATGATGTCTAGAGAGTGGAAAGACTGAAAAAATACTGGATTTGTGGCTGGGGGCAGGGAACACCCTTTAGAACTCTGCACAGAAGAGTCACATGAAACTATTTTGAAGAGAGGAAGCTGGGTGAATCCAGGGCACCAATTAGAAACCATAAGACCAGGCTACAAGTTTCTCAACTGGGGAGTAAAAGTTTGAGGTAGACTGAGGGCAGGAAGGATGGAAAGGGAGGACTGGAAAGGGAATTCATTTGAGCCCTGCTACTAGGGAGAAGGCATTAATGATGATTTGTATGCTTTTTCAGGTTAATGGTGATTGCATTAGCAGGTAGAGAGCCTGTTCTCTTATTGATTAAACTGCTGACCATTCTCAACTACCCTTCCTTTGAAATTATCTTTCCTCCATTGTGCTGGTGATCACTGTTGCACCTCAGCTCTCCTCTCTTCCCACCCTCCTTCTGTGGTTCTTTTCTGAAGTTGGCAGTCTTCACTGTCAAATCTGGGACACATTTCTTTCCCTCTCCACTATGCTAGAGTAGATATGCTGTCCAATTAGCTTCATTCTGAAAGCTGCACAATTTCATGGCAGGGGACAGCTGGGGCCCATTCCCATCTTCACCATATTAGTTGTGGAAATAGTCTTAGATACTGTTTGGCTCAAGTGTGAATTTGAATGATACCTCCATAATGGAGTTTTTCAATGCACCGAGTCTAGAGAAAAGGCTCCCAACACAGTGGTCCCTTGGCAAGTTTTATTTGCTCTTTTTCTTTTCTTCCCTCTTCCTCCTATCCAAAAATTTCCCTTCAGTTGAAGTCACTTCCCTGATGGGGATTCCTCCTATGTTAACAGAAATAGTCATGGTTTTCATTTGCTTGCCAGATGTTAAACTGTGCACAATCACCTTTCATAGATAAATAGCACAGTGATTGTCTTTTGGTTTCAAACATGGAATGAGTTAATACTCTAAAAATATATGGGATAGGAACGACAACGGGTTATAATCGTAACCTGGTTGTACGTGCAACTACTTCAGACAGAGGGGCAAAGTTTAATCTTCCAGTTGGACTCCAAAATACATCATAAAACAAGCTGTAGGAACATGATATATGAAACATAAAAATGGCCAACCCCCTTCCATACCTAGAAATTGTGTTTGTACAGATGTTAAGAATGATACAATGGCTGATCTTTTATGTAGCACTTAGAGTAGGAATTTTATTTGATGAAACAGATGCTATTGAAAAAAATTATCTCAGCAAAGTACTGACTCATACAGAATAATATGAATTTTTTTCTTTTTGCAGGGGGTGGGTAGATGAGCCTAAGTAAACTTGCTAAAAATGTGTTTAAAAAAAAACAAAACCTAGGGGCTGGGGGGGATATGGCCTAGTGTCTAGAGTGCCTGCCTCGTATTCATGAGGCCCTGGGTTCAATTCCCCAGCACCACATATACAGAAAATGGCCAGAAGTGGCGCTGTGGCTCAAGTGGCAGAGTGCTAGCCTTGAGCAAAAAGAAGCCAGGGACAGTGCTCAGGCCCTGAGTCCAAGCCCAGGACTGGACAAAAAAAAAAAAACCTAAGCTCTTCAAAATAATCCCAGGGACAGTTCCCAGGCCTTGTGCTTGAGCTCCAGGATTGGCATAAGAAGAGGAGGAGCAGGAGGATGTGAAGGAAGAAATGCTTAGGTTTAGCAGAATGAAGTGGGACTATCCTGGGTTTATTTAAACTCTAGCCTTGCCATTCCTACTTCTTTGACCTAATGCAGTTACTTCTTTGAGTCCCAGTTTCTTTCTCCATTTGAGAATAATAATTGCATCATGTGTCATATATCCTATTAAGTGTATACCTATATATAAAGACATTAGTTTAATGTCTAGCACAAGATATGTAGTAAGTGCTAGTTATTGTTGAAAACTGGGTGTGAAGCAGCTGCAAGCCTTACTAGGTAGGTGCTCTTGGGAGAGATTGTTAATCTTAATAAGTCCTCAGCTTTGTTTTCTCTTTCAGCCAAACTTCTAAAACTTTTGTGTAAGTCCCCCGTCTTTTTATTAAAAGAAGCGAACCCGCCTGTCTTAGGTGGGGTGGGTGCCCCAGCCTGCCTTACCCATCTTGGGGAACGACTTCAGAGCAGTGCTGAAGGCCCTGTCTTAGGTTGGTCTAAGGCTGGCACCGCCTCATACCCGTCTCTGGCTGCGGTTCCTCTCGGGGGAAATTCATTTACTTGGAGCTTGACCTTATGCAGCTGGCTGGCTAAACTCATGAAAGAGTTTTGCAATATGCGTACAATGTAAGGAAGACATAGGCAAGCCATCAGCAAAAGTATCCCTGGGCCGAGCAATGTCATTAGCAGCCCCTTAACGTTAGTTAAGGAAGGGACATACTGTTGAAGTTGTTCAAACAGTTCTTTTGCTGTTTCTGCCAGTTTAAAGTCCAAAGGTGGAGCCTGTTCTAGTCGGGCTATTTGTCTATGGAGTTGAAAGAGATCTAAAGACAAGTTATTATGGTGCCAAATACCATTTAAATGTGCTACAACTTGTTCCCAAGGATAGCTTGATCCATTATACTTATGGGGGGTCACACAAATAAAGTCAAACCCAGCATGACAGCGCACCCGTTGTAAAGTTTGTAAGGCACGAATTTGTTCTCCCAGAGACAACACAGATTCATACAATGCTTCTAATTTTTGTTCTACCTTATCATCAATCCTGCCTTGAAAGTGCAGGGCTTGCGTGGTATTATGAGCAAGCTGATTAACATGGTGAGCTGTCTGCACATTTTGTGTTAAAGCCACAGTAGCCGCTGCAGCAGAGGCAGCTAAGGAAATAAAGGCTAAAATTCCTGCTATTAGTAGCCCTACAAATCGTCTAGGGCGCATAAGTTCTTTTAAATGTTTTAACACTTGAATACCTGTTTCTTCATACCAAGCTTCAGATAAGTTTACAGGAAGCATAACAAATGGTGGTTGCTTAATAATAATTACAGAATCAGTAAGACCACTATACAAGCAATTTGTAAAAGAACAGTTAGTGCAGGTAACATTGAAATACATGGCTCCTATAGAAATATTAAAAGGTCCATACATAATAGCATAAGGGGGTGTTACACAACTCATAATATTTTTTAAAGAAGTAGAAGTGGGCCAGGAGATATTATTCAGAGCAGCCACTAACATCCAGACATGGCGTTGAGGGCGTCCATTCATCCACCACAGACATGGGTTGAACCTATTGGTGAGATTAGCTCCAGACCAGTCCATCAACTGAGAATTAGTTCCGTATGCTGATCTGTTGACATGGACAAACATCTCAGCTCCCTCCTAGGTCACAGGGTGCACAATCGGTGGATCTGGCACGTAAGCCCAGTGGGTCAGCGCTTGTACCGTTCTGATGAGTTTCCACAATCCGAACACAACGCTCAAGTAGCCAGCGGACATCATTTTCATCCTGTGAAAAAACACAGACATGTCCTCGACCCCATGTCAGTACCGGATCGGGCCTGTGCCAAGCACTTGTTAAAGGATCTCTCCACTTAACTTGAGCAAAAGCTCTTTGCTCTCTCTTTTCCCAGAACCGCTGTGCTGCGGAGTGGCCATTGCAATCCAAATTTAAAAAATTTAGTACGAATAAAGCATGAGAAAGTATATTAACAGGAGAGAAGGGGTATAGTTCCCCCCCTTTTAATTTAGAAATTTGGTGTTTTAACAAACCGTTGGCCCGTTCGACAATTCCTTGACCATGAGGATTATAGGGGATTCCTGTAGAGTGAACAATTTGGTAAGATTTGCAAAAAGTTTGAAAAGTTCGTCCAACATATCCTGGACCATTATCAGTTTTAATTTGTTTAGGAAGTCCCATAGTAGCAAAGCAGCGTAAGGCATGGGAGATACAATGTTTGCCAGCTTCCCCGCTAAGAGGAGTAGCCATAATATAATTAGAGTAAGTGTCTATTGTAACATGGACAAAGCGGAGCCGTCCAAAGGAGGGGATGTGGGTAACATCCATTTGCCAAACATGATTAGCCACTAAGCCTCGGGGATTAATCCCATTGGAGGGCACAGGCAGGAAGGTAGCACAGTTGGGACAAGTTTTTACAATTTGACGAGCTGCCTCACGAGTAATATGAAATTGTTGACGTAAGGCACGACTGTTTTGATGGTGGGCAGCATGTGATTGCTTTGCCAAGTCAATTTGAGAAAGAAAAATTTGGGTAGCCTCATCCGTAATAGCATTGCCCTCACTTAATGGTCCAGGAAGCTTAGTATGAGCACGTATAAATCCAAAAAAACACGGACAGGTGCGAGAGCGAAGAAGAAGTTGTATCTGGCGAAAAAGAGTTTGGATAGTGCAATTAGCTGTACCAAGAAAAGGGACACTTTCAATGACCTGAAGGGCTCGAATAACATAATGACTATCTGAATATAAATTAAAGGCTTTAGTAGGTAAAAGAGTAAGGGCCTCTAAAACTGCTTGAAGTTCAACTTCCTGGGCAGAAGAAAGCCCAGTGTCCCAAGATCTAGTTTCACCATCAATAGTAAGAGCTGCTGTTCCATTAGAGGATCCGTCTGTAAACACCAAGGCAGCCATAGAAAGAGGAGATAAAGATACAATCTGAGGAAATATAAAAGTGTAAGAAGAGGCAAAGTGAAGCAACTTGTTAGATGGATAATGATGTGAAATTGTGCCCACAAAATTGGCCCAAGCAATGGCCCAGGAATCACAATGAATATAAAGCCATTCTTGCTGCTGCAAAGTATAGGGGATATAAATAACCTGTGGATCTCGTCCAAGATACTTACAAGATTCCACACGGCACATATGGACTAAGGTGGCTACCAATTCATAATAAGGAGTTAACACTTTTGAAGGAGTAGCAGGCAAGGAAAGCCACAAAAGGGGTCCCTTCTGCCAGAGGACCGCTGTTGGAGAATGAGGTGTAGTTAAAATATAAGCTTCCCAAGGGGCTGAGTAATCAATATAATTTATATGTTGGGAAGAAATGGCAGAATTTACTATGCTCAAGGCTTCTGCTGCTTCAGTTGTCATTTCTCTGGGAGATATAGTGTCAGGGTCCCCCTTTAATAGATCAAACAAGGGTTTTAATTCAGCTGTGGACAATTTAAGATAAGGGCGAAGCCAATTAATATCTCCCAGGAATTTTTGAAAATCATGCAAAGTACGTAAATGAGAAGTCTTAATCTGTAATTTCTGGCTAGTAAAATAATAAGGACCCAAAATATGACCAAGATAAGTATATGGAGGGTGCTCTTGCACCTTTTCACTAGCTATTATTAACCCAAAAGAGGTGAGATCTTGTTTTAACTGTCCAAAGGCTTGGCATACTACTTCAGGGTTTAAGTGAGCCAACAAAATATCATCTGTGTAGTGAATAATATAAACAGAAGGAAAATTTTGACGAGTAGAAGAGAGAGCCCGTGCCACAAAGCTTTGACACAAAGTGGGGCTGTTTGCCATGCCTTGGGGTAACACTAGCCAATGGTACCTTTTCATGGGTTCTTTAAAATTTGTAGAGGGGACACTAAATGCAAAGCGTTTGCAATCTTGAGGAGCAAGAGGTATGGTATAAAAACAATCTTTTAAGTCAATTATAATTTTGTATGTATTTTGAGGAATTGCCATAGGAGAGGGCAAGCCTGGTTGTAATGCCCCCATAAGTTCCATGGTGGCATTTACTCGCCGGAGATCCTGTAGGAGTCTCCATTTGCCAGATTTCTTTTTAACAACAAAAATAGGCGAATTCCATGGGGAAGTAGTAGGAGCAATGTGGCCCAAGTCCAGCTGTTCCTGCACCAGCTGTTGGGCAACAACAATCTTTTCAATTGATAGGGGCCACTGATCCACCCACACCGGAGTGTCTGATAACCATGTGATAGGATCGGCATGAGGGACAGGACGAGCAGCAACCCCCATTAAAAATATCCCAGCCCTTGTCTAGGAGGTCGGGGCTGAGGTTGAATGGGTTCTCTAATACCTTGCTGATGACTTCCCAATCCTCCTGAGGGCAGTAGCCCTTGACTTAGGAGTTGACGAGTGACTGCGTCACTAGGGCTAAACAAATAAACTCCCATTTTTTCCATAATATCTCTGCCCCAAAAATTTATGGGCAAATGATCTAATACAAAAGGCTGGAAAGTCCCAGAATGCCCCTCACCATCTCTCCAGTTAAGGATGGCACTGCTTTGTTGGGTGTCTGTGGCATGGCCAATCCCCTGCAGGGATGTAAGAGACGCAGTAAGAGGCCAGTTAGAAGGCCAATGTCTCTTGGCTATCACAGACACATCTGCTCCTGTATCTAACAGACCTCGGAAGGGCTTTTCTTGTATATAAATTGTAAGCTCGGGCCTCTCCCGTTTTATGTTTTGAACCCAAAATATGTCTGAGGACCCAAAACTCCTTTCTCCCCTAGGGTTCGGGGTGGCTGATGCACCGACTGAAATTAAAGGAATAAGGATGAGCTGAGCAATTCTTTGTCCTGCAGGGATAGAGATAACACTAACAGGCGCTGAAGCCATGATTTTTATTTCTCCAGTATAGTCCTGATCTATCACTCCTGGAATAATATGCAGGCCTCTCAGCGCAGAGCTACTGAGGCCTAACAGCAAGCCAACGGATCCCCTCGGTAGGGGGCCAATGGCTCCTGTAGGGAGGGCCTGGACTCCCATCTCCGGAGTCAGTACTGAGCTGGTGGAGGAGCAGAGGTCCAGTCCTGCACTCCCTGGCGTTGCTCGGAGGAGGCAGGAAACTGATTGTAACTGCGAGTTGTTGGGGGATGGGCCTGAGGTTGGGGGAAGGAAGGGGCCGCCCCAAAATTTCTCTGCGGGGCCAGGGGCTGGACCCTCTGCCAGTTTCCCGAAATCGGGCGGCCAGAGTTAACAAAAGTAGATCTACATTTCCTAGCCCAATGCTTCTCTTTATTACAACGGGGACAAGTTCCAGGCTTAGCTCTCCTTTCCTGGTTAGGGCAGTGAGCCATTAAGTGGCCCATTTGTCCGCAGGAAAAACAGCTGCCAGGAGGCCCAGCAGTGCACAGATGTCCCTTTCCTTTTTCCCCTGTGCGGGGGGTGCGCAAGAACTCAGTTACAGTCTGCCCCTGGAGCGCTGCAGCCAGCGTGAGGCCCTGCATATAGGATGGGCCAATGTCTGCACAAAGCCGTATATAGTCAGTTATTTCTCCCTTTCTCTTAATAGGTCTGATGGCTGCTTGGCAGGCTGCATTAGCATTCTCATAAGCCAATTGTTGTACAAGGATCTTGCCGGCACCCTCATCTCGGATCAGACGACTTGTCGCCTCCAATAACCGAGAGACAAAGTCTTGATAAGGCTCATCTGACCCCTGTCTAATTTTGGAGAGGTCTTCAGTCTTACTAGAGTTAGGAAGTCTACTCCAGGCACGTTTAGCAGCAGCACTTATCTGATCGTAAACGTCCGGGGCGTAATCTAACTGGGTCTCGGTGCTAGCATGATCACCTTCCCCAGCCAGCTCCGCAAATGAAGCAGGCACATTATTTGCTCTGTTAGTCTCTGCTGTAGCCTGACACTGATCTACAAATTCAGACTTCCATAGCAAGTAATCTCCTCCACTAAGACAAGCCTTAGCTAACTGTTTCCAATCATTTGGGCATAAAGTTTTAGCAGCCAAGGTATCAAGAATAACTTGAGTAAATGGCGCTGTAGGGCCGTATTGAGCACAAGCATTCTTCAGATCACTTATTTGTTTAAATGGCAAAGGCTGGTGGACTGCTTCGTTATCTTCAGTCCTCCTTACTGGGAATAATTGAAAACCAGAAATGTCCTCCCCTTCATGAGCAGCCTGCGCCAGGGAGAGTTGCAGGGCACTATGCTTAGGGGAAGGATTAGGACTTGACCCAAAAAGGAGTTCACCGCTCAGAGGGCCAGGTGCCTTTAACAGCGCTGGCTGAGATGGTACTGGCAGTGAGACAATAGCAGGCGGTGGGGGTGGTGGGAAAGGATCAAAGTCCGCCAAGATTGTGGGTGGGGGCCCACAAGTTTCTAACTTTGCAGGAGTTTGTTGTCCTGGCTGAAGCTGGGACAACAGGGTTATGGTCGATTCCAGCATTTTCTCAACATGAGTTAATCTGTCTACAGTAGGCTCATTGCATAATTTCTCCTCAGAGTCTGAGCCATCTGAGTCTTCCTTAGTATCTAGCCCAGTGGGTTCAGATCTTACTAATTTACTCAGCTCTTCCCGGGCAGCTGCATAAGTCCCGGGGGCTGGGTGATGTTCATCAGGCCCCTGTTCAGTTTCTCTGATGGACTGATCGAATCTAACCCATTCATGTCTAGGATCCAAACAATCTCGGACCAGATTCCAGAGAATAAAGGCATCCACTGGGATTTTCTCAGGGCCATTTAAATCATAATACTCCTGAATCTTTTTCCCTATCTTTCGCCAAGTTTCTAAGTTAATGGTTCCTTCCTCCGGGAACCAGGGGCATGCTTCCTCAACAAAATGAAAGAAACGTTCTAACTGACTTTGGCCAATTTTCACTCCCCGGGTATGTAGCATGCCTTTGAGGGCCTGCACGTATAGCGTGCGGCTATTACCTTGTCCCATAATTTATTACTCCCGACGATACACTCTCCTCCCGCTCTCCTTCTCAACTATTCGGACGTCCTTACCTGAGCGGGGGTCACCTGCTGTCGATCCCAGGTCTTCAAGTCCCTGTTCGGGCGCCAAACCTGCTGGGCCAGCCGGCAGGGGAACAGAAATCCTGACTGAGGGGCGGCAGGGATACGGAAAAGGAAAAATAAGGCAAGAGAAAAAAGACAAGCGACAAAGATGGGGTAAAGGAGGTCTGCAGCCATAAGGTTGAACCTCAAGACTGCAGCCAAGTTTATTCCAACTACCAGCTTATATGCAGTTTTGGAACCAGGGAATAGCATAGGATTGTTAAAATTCCAGAACATAAAGAGTCTTTGAAGTTTGCAACATTTGATTACAGTAAACACAGGACAAGGTTGATTAACATAGGAATTTACTCCAGCGGACATAGGAAGGTGGGGACATAGCAAAGCAATTCCGGACAGTGGCTGTGAACAAATGTCCTTGCCTTTAGCATATCCTGGCGGTAACAGCACAGCCAGAGGTGATAATGAACCTAGCTGCAGGTCTGGCTCCCTAGCTGCAGGTCTGGCTCCCGTCATCTTGGCGACGTCGGCACAGCCAGAGGTCAGGATGAGCTTAGCTGCTAGCTCGGCTCCCGACATGTAAGAACTGAAGGAGTTATATATGTGTATGTGTGTGTGTGTGTGTGTGTGTGTGTGTGTGTGTGTGTGTGTGTGTGTAGGGTATTTCACACTTTATCTAGCCTAAAACAAAACTGATATAGAGTCAGAAAGGAAGTTTTGTGTAGTTTTATTAACCATAGTAAAGAGTTTAGATTTCATTTCAAATATTCTAAGAATACATTGGAAAGTTTAGCTAGAAAAGTGATGCACCGTGTTTTAGAAAGATCCCCTTGATTACTGTGGTGTTGTAGAGAGAGGTTCAGACATGCTATCAATAACTGTGGTGCTCAGAACCATGAAAGAAACAGAGACATGCTCACTAGACACTATGCTGAAAATTAACTATATAACTCGTGTGTGAGGAATGGAAGAAAACATTGGGAGAGAGCCTTGGGAAGGGGTGACATTGTCTAAAAAGAAATGTACTCATTACCTGACATGTTATTGTAATCTCTCTGTACCTCACCTTTTTAATAATAAAAGAATAAAAAACTACAAAAATTAAAAAAAAAACCCACAGGATAAATACCACCTTGAGCCATCCATAACAATTTTCCATATATTTAAATAAAGTACATAAAATTCCTAAAGAAAAACCCAAAAATCCTAAGCTCTTGTTAAAATGTAAACATTACCTATATAAGGCTTTTCCCGGATTGAATTCATTTTCTTAGAGCCTGTTAGGTATCTCATAGGTAGTATTCCCTCCATTTTTAATAAAAATCTTAGGAGGGTGAGGGGATTTCGTGTGTTTTTCACAGCACTGTAAAAACGATGGTATTGTGGAAGTCAGCTGTCCTCAGATATATGACTTTAGTGGGCAGCAGCCCCTCTAATGCCATTCTCGGATATATATGCTGTTTCCAGATATTCCTATCACTGGAAGAAGGTGGATAGCACTATTGGATGGCCAGTTGTTTGAATATTTTACTTGGATGTACTAAGAGGTCAGGCTTAGAGCCATCCTGGAGAAAAGAGGGGCTGGATTGGGTGTGTTTGCCCTTGGGCAAACTATATGGGGCTGAACTAGACTGTGTATAAGGGAATCTGTTTTGGATCCTTCCATGATGTTTTACTTTGAGTGTTCTTCTCTGTACCAGAGGCTTGGGGCTGGCCTAGGCATTCAAATATCCATTCCCCAGTCTTGCTTTCCTGGCATCTTTAGAATGATTGAAGGCTCTGTCCAAGTAGGTGGTCTGCCACAGAACAGTCATGAGTGCAAGACATAAAGGCCTTAACTATCTGCTAAGTGGCAGGTGAGAACCCAAGAGTTTATTTATAAAAACCTACAGGTAAAATGATACATACTTATCAAGTACGACATATTTCACATATAGAGTGGTTAAATCTAGCTAACATACAGATCGCACATTATTATCATTTTTTGTGGTGAGAACACTCAACATCTACTCTGTACTGTCAGAAGGTAGATTAAGAGTTTATGCATAAGACCCAAAATTACAGGAAGCCTAGAGATTTAATTGCCAAGCAATGGTATTGGCAAATATCAAACTTAGGTCTTTGTAATTCTTAGACATTTTGCCATTTTGCCACACAAGCCTCATGAGCATTAACAGGATTTCAATTGAACACTAGTCTGAAAAAAATGAGGTGTTGGTGAAATTGGAAAAATAATAATAGGATGTGGGACCAAAACTCTGTTAATCTTTATTCTTGATGATTGTTTCTACTCCTATTCCTCTGAAAATCTAAAATGATAGAATCTCAAAATAGATTGCAAAAATTAAATACCTCTCAAATATTCAGATGAGAATATACGTGCTTCCCAGTAGTAAAGAGAGGAACAAGTAAGTTATCAGAAATAGCCCAAATGTCTATGGTCTCAAGTCCTGTCGCACTCTTATTCTTCTAATTCCGTACCTGTGGCTTTATAGTAAGTTTCCTGTGATCAGCTGACAGAAGAAGAAACTGGGGCCTGCTTTACAGAACCTTCTGTGGGATATTCAGGCACCATGAAAGAGTCGATAGTTATAGCACTTTGACTGTACTAGGATGACCTTGAAAGGACGCTGGTGAAGGGAAATTCTCTAGGTGGGCAGAACATTGAGCAGTGTCTCTGGTGGTTGGATTGCAAGGAGAAGTGGCCAGTTGAGTGACTTTATAGAAGTATGAGCTATTGAGTGAATTGTTTGGCTAGCTGGTTAGGGACTTAGAAGAGACATGACTGGAAAATTGGTCACAAGGAAATTGGGGATGTGGTAGGTAGTAGACCTTGCTGAGTGGACACAATACCAAAAGATAACCTGAGTGGAGGAGGGTGTTAGTAATTAAGTGAAAAGGTGGCTCCTTTTTGTGGATAGCAATCCTTTTTCCCATGCCACGCCTGTTCTTGCACAATGGAGCCATATGCAAAATGGCCATGAACCACTGGGTGGGGCTTATGCATGGCTTCAAAAGCATGACTGACTCCCCATGCTGACCCAGCTATGGCCATTGGTGATTGCCCAGTCAGCTAACCGAAGAGATGAGTAGTGGGTGGATGGTAGGGTACTATTCTTCAGAGTGATTGCAGCTAATGATGGTGGATATATTCCTTTGGATCGCTTCTGTCATAGAGCAGTATTTGTTCTTACTGGATTCATATTTCCTATATATACACCTTCCTTGCATGCAATGATTGTGATAAATTACCATCCATGGACTTATAGAATGTTTGATCTGCCATCATGGTATTCAAATAGCATTGTTTCTGGTCAAGGGATTCACCTTCCAGCAAAGGATAAACATAATGTTCATGGTGGTAGAATTCACTGGTTTTGCTATGACATCCTGCAGCTGCTGGCAGGCCAGTGGTGTGGAAGACTTCATCATGATGTCGTAACTCCCATCAAGCCTACCAAACTTCCCCAGGAGACTGTGATACTGTGAATTGAATAGGAGGCATTTTTCTCTGTAATTAGAGTCAATGGATTGAAGAATCATTTGATGAACATGGTAGTGACACCACCCACGATTACTCTTAGTGACTCATTAAAAAAAAATTTGTTTCCTGTTCCCATGACCTTACTTTGTGCCTACCTAGTGGCCTTTTTCCTAAAGAAAGGAATGTTTCAATTGGCAGACACAATGGTTCCAATGAACTGGAATTGAATTCTGCTCCCTGAACACTGTGGCATCCTCATGCCTCTGAATGGACAAGCAAAGAAGGAAGCTACTGTGCTGGCTGGGGTGATGGACCTGTTTGCAATCAGGGGCCATCAGATAGCTACTTCCTAGTTTCTGGGTCCTAGAAGATCCCCTAAGGTGCCTTTTGGTATTAACGTGTTCTGTGGTTAGGGTCGATGGAAAACTATCACAGTTCCCATAGCTAATGGACAATCAATTGTACATCTTTCCTCTAGAAAAAAAGGAAATAATAATATTTTCATTGTTATGGAACTAACCCAGAGCCTTCACATTCACAAAATGATAATGTTAAATTTGACTATTGCAACAATGTTTAAATGTATCATTTAGCAGAGCACTAACTATATTAATAATATTGTATAAACACCATTGCTGTAGATGTTTTCAGAATGAGAACGTTTTAGTGTTTCCCTGTTTGCTAAGATTTGTAATAATAAATATATGTTGAATTGTGTAAAATACTTTTCTGCATGTATGAAATGACTCCTTTGTTCTGTTAATTTGATAAAGTATATTGATTTGTTTCAGTCAGTCCAATGATTTTTAGGTTAAAATCCATGGCACATGAAAGATTGCCATTTTCATATACAGATGGATTTATTTTAAATTTTGCTAAGGATTTTCCAGTCTATGTTCATAAATTAAATGTGTCTTTAATTTCCATTTCTTTCAATATATTTGTCAGTTTGGGTATCATTGCTATGATGCTTTCACAAAGCAATTTGGAAAATTCTTTTAATTAAAAAAAAACTTCTTAAAGTGTTCATTCACTAGTGAACCCTTCTTTGTCTTTGTGAGAGACTTTTAGTGACCAACTCAGTTTCTTTCATAAATGTATTACTTTTAATTCTGGGTGACTTATTAGCATAAAGTTGTTTTTAATATTAATTTATTATACATTTAATGTTTGTAGGTCTTATAATAGGCCCTTTCTTTTATTCCTGGCATTTTGAGATTTCTCTTTTTAAAAAATCAGTATTGCTAGTATTTACTAATTTCATTTATTTTTCAGAAAAATACTTCAAAATCTAAAATGTTCATTGCTAACTTTTCTACTTTCCATTTTGAGATTACTATACTATTAATCTGATTTATGATTGTTAATCATTTCTTTCTTATGGCCTATTTTAGGATTAGTTTGTTCATTTCTTTGGTCTAGTTTCTTAATCTCAATTCATTATATTAAATATTCCTTATCTAGGCATGGTGTTATGGGCCTATAATCTCAGCACATGGGAGACTAAGGCAGGGGAACAGAAGTTTGGAGCCAGCCTTCATTCCATTGTAAGAATTTACTTTTTTCATATCAGCATTTTTAGTGGTAAAATGTCCTCTAAGTGATACTTTAGTTGTGTCTCACAAATGTGTTTTATTTTCCATACCATCTGACTTAAAATACATTCTAATTTGACTCATAGGTTATATATGTTTTTTAGTTTTTTTTTCAAATGTAGAGCTTATATAAATGTCTTCTTGGTATCTAATTTAACTGATTGCAGTTAAATTATACATTCTGTATGATTTTAATGTGTTAAACATTTTGAGATTTTTATAGAATCACAAATAGTTTATTTTTGAGACGGGTTCACAGGCACCCAAGAGTATACCTGAAAGTTTTTGCTTTGCATCTGATTAATGTCAGTTGTCAAATTAGTTGAGGCACACACTCTTGCCACTAGGCCATATTCCCAGCAGGTCAAATTAGTTGATAGAGTTCATCTCTTCCATATTCTTGCAGGTCAACACCCCCCCCCCCATCAACTTTATCATTGAAAGAGTGTTAACATTTTGAAGTATGATTACACATTTGTCTCTTTTTTGTCAGCTCTATCAAATTTGTTTCCTACATTTTAAAACTGTACTATGGTGTACATAATAATTTAGGATTTTTAAGTCTAGTTAATGAACTGACCCTTCATCTTTATGGAATGTTCCCTCTGTATCTTTGGCCATGCTCCTTGTGATGTTTATCTCCCCTCTGCTTGATACGAAGGTCAATGCAGTTGATTTTCTTTCTGGCCTCCTGATTATGAGTGTGCAGAATGGTTCACCTGCAATTTAATAATGTGGTTGTTTGGGGTTCTAGTCCTATGCATAGTACATGCCTTTTTTAAAATGAAAATAGTTGAAACAATAAGTGAATCTGGGAGGGAAGATCAGAACTCAATTGCAGACATAATGTTGGATGCTCTTTACTTTTAAATTTAATTTTATTGTACAGGTGATATACAGAGAAGTTACAGTTGCATAAGTAAGGTAATAAGGACATTTGTTTTTGAACAACATTACCTCCTCCCTCATTTTTTCCCATTCCTTTGACTTCTCACCCTACAAGTTGTAAAGTTCATTTCCAACATAGTTTTAAGTGTCACTGATGCTAATATTAGATATTCTTAAGGACCAGGTAAGTATAAATGGAGATAATTTTCCAAGCCTTCACTAAATAACAAACATAATCCCAAATACCCCCCAGGTACAAACAGATTGAATTCTTGAACCAGACCAAGGGGTGAGGGGTTTGTATAATCATTATTGTTCTCTTTTGTGAATGAGAAACTGAGACAGGGAGGCTAAACTACTCACAAAGTTTATAGGGAGGCAAAATGTGGGTATCAGGTGATGTGTTGAGCTCATTCTGAATCTGCATGCACATCTAGTCAATACTTACTCATATCCTTTACTATCTTCTCACGGTCTTCAGAGTAAGCATTGAAATATATTACCTGCCCTGTAAAACAAGATCTAGTCCCTGCTTGCTTTCACAGTCTCATTTTGAAATACATTCTCAACCTGATTTGCCTCCTTCGTGGAGTGCATTTCTAAGATTTCAAATGGGATATGGGTTCTGCTCCAGGAACATGGCTAAAGTCATGTGTATTTATAAGGAAAACAAGTGGCCAAAGCTGTAAAAATGGCTCCACCCTTTTTCAAGTTCCATATAATTTTTCTTTGACCCATGGGAATGCTATTTAAACAAAAGTTGATTTAAAGTATAAAATGGAACCCAGAGAATCCCCTATGACCCTGAGTATTTCCTTGATGATGCCTCAGATTTTTCTGGATATAAAAACAACTGCCCCTTTGTTGGGCATCAGCTTGGCATTGAGGGGGAGAGGGCTGCCTCTCCTCCCGCCCTGGGGCTGTATGACTGTTAGCCATTCCTACCCCATTCAGGGTCCAGAATGGGAAGAGGTAGCCAAACCAGCCCCGCCCTCCGTCTGTGAGCACATGTGCCACAATGGTGCCAGCCAAGCTCAGGGGGAATGGGGTCCTATGGGACGTGACATTAACCTTGGAGGAGGTCCTAGGTTGTCTCTCTTGGATGGATAGTTTATTAGCCAATCACTAATGCCTAGCTAGACACTCCAAGTCCTTCCCCTTCCCACCGTCATTACTGCTATAAATGTATTTGCCCTTCCCTTTATTAAACGGAATTCCAAGGAGTTTTCCCTGAGAAGCCCTTGCATCCCGTGTCCTTTGTTCTTAGCAGGTAAAGGGGGGAGGGGCGTCATAGCTTTCACACATGGGTCCAAGGCTTTCATGTGGCCCTTGCTCCGCCCTTGCTACCTGCAGGTCAGGCAGCTTGTGCATGAGGGTGAAAGGGGCTACATGGGAGATAAAAGGCCTGACACCCGTTTTGAAATGCAGATATCACTTAGGGTTGGTGGAGGGGACATTACTAAATAAGGGAGCATGAGGAACTTCTTGGCATATCCACTTTCTTGTTTGTTTCAACTTTGCATGGATTAGAAAATCATATTCTACCCATACTGACAACAAAAGGTCCCATGAGGGTGCTGGCCAGATCTGACCTTCATATTGTGGTCCCCTCCCTTGGGAGGACCCCATTACATTTGGTACATGTGCCAGGAAGAGTCCTTACCCACATTTTTTGGGGAAGATGGAAGATGCCTAGGTGAAGAATAGAAACCTCCGGAGCTGTAGTTCAAAGGTCTTCATGTGTTGTGCCAAGTCACAAAACCACCACCAAGATGACCACGGAGACTCAGACATTCTGAAATGCAAAAGCAAGGCAAGGCTTTATTTAAGCGAGCTGCAACTCGGGCCTCGCCCTACCCACTGACACAGTGGAGGTTAGGAGGAATCCTCGAGCTACGATTACACAGGGCTTATAAAGGCAAAAAACAAAGTTACAGCAATCAAGTGTTTAAGCAAGCAAGATTACGGGTACAAATCTGATTGGCTCAGGGCTCGTGGCATTCTGGGGGCAGTTAGACTTAAGCATTTCCAGTGGTTAGAGTTCTAGACCGACTGGGCCCTAATGGGCTTGTCCTGGGTCTGCTCACTGGGCCTGCTTATCTCAGGTTCACGTAGTAAAGTGGGGTTCGCGTGGTAAAGTGGGGTCTGACTTCAAAGTCTGGCACTTCACATGCAGTAACTGGGAATGAAGGAAAAACAAAAGGCTCTTTTAAAACAGGTAACAAACAGTACAAGAAATGTATCCAATGCCTAACGTATGAAACTGTAACCTTTCTGTACATCAGTTTGATAAAAATTAAAAAAATTAAAAAGTTAAAAAAAGAAATTAAAAAAGAAAAATTAAAAAAGAAAGGCAGCCCGGAGGCAAAGAGCAGTACCTGGTTTCAGAATGCCTATAAGCTTCAGAGTTTTTCCAATGCTGATAAAAGCCAACGTGTAAGTGTTAGAGCAGAGGTTAGTAAAATCAAGAATGCATTTGTAGATAAGAAATTTGGAAGTGAAGTTGTCCTAAATGATTGTTCCAAAGTGAGAAAAGGAAAATAATGGCTACCAAAATGAGTGTTTAATTACCATTCCAGTTTGTTTATAGGTTTTTTGTAACAGTTTCCAGCAGGCCCACAGAGAAGAACAGATGATTTCTACAAGTTTGTCAGATGTAATGTTGGCCCTTAATAAGTTCCAGAAAGTTGCAGGCAGCCCAGCAGGAGGTGTGGCATTCTATTGGAGCCACTGGGAGCCATTGCTGCCTGCTGCCACCACGTCCTCTGTGCATCCCATTTCGTTTGAGGTCAAGGATAGCCTAACTGTCATCCGGAAGAATCTATATCTTTATCCTGAGCATCCCTACTGTAGTAAAAGCAGATGGGACTCCATCACATGCAGCTGATTCCTGCTGGAAGGCCACTTTGGATCTGCTGAAACTAAGATTTTGGGGGGACATTCTTCCTGTGGTAGCCTTCCCACTCCTCTGAGTTGTCTGGAGTTGACTAGCTCTATTAAGAAAATTGGAAAGCATGCATGGCAGGCTAGAGAGACACTCCCAGGTGATGCCTGGGTTGGGAGGTGTGTAAAAGTGTATCAGAGTGTGTCCACATGGATTAGGGTGTGACCTCAGAGAAAGGAGGGAGGTAAGTGCCGCCAGGTGTACCAGTTACCTAGGTAACTGGATGGAGATTTAAACAGGTGAGAATACCTGCAGCTGTCCTGGGGGTGGACCTCACAGATAACCTGTTTTCTTTCTGAGTACAAGCTTAAGAGCAGCAGTCCCTTTGGACTGGCTCTTGTCTCATCCTAGCTCTCCCCAGCAGCCTGTGGGTGGAGTCACTACAGTCCAGGCAAGTTTAAGCTTTCCAAAAGAGAAATCAATGATTTGATTTTTATGTACAAGAAAAAAAGGGGGAAATGTAATATGGAAATCAGATCTGGCCAGCACCATCATTGGCTGTTGAGGGGTGTCAGACTGACTCCATCTCAGATTAGTTAAAGAGAGCAGAAGTCGACTCCATCTTCACTAAGATCTTCCCAATCCTATCCAGAGAAGTTCCCCTTAGCTGTGATAAGATTGTGTAAACTGTTGATCACCTGAGTAGTGAAACGCTCAAGGTTAAACCCGTGCCCTCCCATGAGTGCCTCTCCTGCTGCTGGAACCCACATTCTGCACATGAAGGAGTGGCTCCTAGCCACTGGCTTTTAGAAATCACCATACAAATGGCTCCACCAAACTGTCCCTTGGTGGGCAGTCTAGGCACACACAGGGGTACCTGGGACTCCCCAGCAGATTTGGGTACCAGGCAGAGATCCTGTCCATTGTTTTGACAACACAGCCTCATCTCCCTATTGGTGTCTTTAAACTCATAATTTATTCACTCTGAATCCTCATCTTAGGGTGGGAATCTGCACCTAGGGGAACAAGTGAGGCCCCAAGAGAATGCCAGGAGCAGATGCCTGCAAAGTCATGGTTTTCACTGATTTGGAGGAGTTCCCCGGTCACCAATCAGTGACTTATCTTACTATTGCTTCATAATGATATTGGATAGCTGTTATTTGAAACCAGAACAGGTTAGAAGTAAAAATCTAGAAATGTTAAAGGGGGAAAAATCAATTATTTCCACCCTGGAGATGACCTACTTTCAATCTTGTGGGTAATCTGTTTCTTTCCTAATAAACTTTCCAATTACTCTTTCTCAAAACAAAACAAACACACAAAAACATTGGGGATAGGGTTTTTGGACTAGTTAAATTTAGTAGCATATTTGAGAAAAAGCTAAACAAAAAATGAGTTAAGAATCAAGCAGCTCCCTAAGCTGGGGCTGAGAACTGCAAGCAACTATGGGAACTGACAGCATTTCGAGAAAACTAGAAATGAGTTGTAGAAAACAACTCAACTTACTACAGCTTTATCAGTTACCCAGTCAATCTGGTTGCAACTTAATTGGTGAATTGGCCATAAGGCCTTCTGTCAATACTGAAGTGTAATTACTGTTAAATTCTATATTCTTTTTGTCCATTGGGTCTAGTGCAAATACTTAATCCAAGTTCATGGCCTCCTCCAAATTTATTTCACAGAAAGTAGTGTTGTTATGTCACAGAAAGGTATAAAAATGATCAGAAAAATGAGTGCAAGGAAAGGCTGAAAACACGATTTTAAAAATGGATCAAGATTATCAGCATGCACAGCAATTTAGGGGCCATGCAATTTGTGACAAAGAGCACAACACAAGTATTGCCTAGAGGGTCTGTGATTATAGAACTGTGGATGAAATGGTTATAATTTCTAAATCCTATCTCTTGCCTGCACACAATATCCATTGCTCTTGCTCAAGCACAGGAATTTTCATTCTTGCTGGGATCATTGCAGTAGCAATAGATTCTGATCTCCCTGGCTTTGGGTTCAACTTTGCTTAACTCAAACCCACTATTGATGCCAGAAGATAAATACAACCTGAATTTATGTTTAAAATCTTTCAGGAGCAGTAGTTCCCAAACTACTTTTCAGTATTCCAGAGAATTTGTGCTTTAAAGGGTTTATTCTTTCAATTTTCTGTTTTAATTTCTGTTTTCGTTTTCTGAATTTGAAATTTAAATATTGACATTACTTACCTAATATTTCTGGTTAAAGTAGAAGCTCTTAGCCCCAGGGAAGATATGTTCTATGGTAAGCAGTTCTGAAGGGCTGCTTCTTAGAGAGTCTACTAGCCTGAGATATTAGAAAACCTTCATATTCGTGGTGGGGGTTTTTAGCTGCTGTGCTATTTTAAGTTATTTTTACTTTTGATTACGTATTTACAAATTTATATCCAGAATGAATTAATGGCTAAAGATACACATTAACAATGCAACAAGCTAAAGAAAAACTTAAGAAAGGGGCTGGGGATATGGCCTAGTGTCAAGAGAGTTTTCCTCGTATACATGAGGCCCTGGGTTCGATTCCCCAACACCACATATACAGAAAACGGCCAGAAGTGGCGCTGTGGCTCAAATGGCAGAGTGCTAGCCTTGAGCAAAAGGAAGCCAGGGACAGTCTCAGGCCCTGAGTCCAAGCCCCAGGACTGGCAGAAAAAAATTAAAACTTAAGAAAGAGCATTTTTCTATAGGCTCTTATACCTATCCATGGGAACAAACCTTCCAGGTATGTGTCCCCTAGATACTTTTCTATATGTGAAAAGATGACTTTTCTCTAAGATGAGTATCGATAAATCTAAGGTCTGAGTCTTCATAAATAGCTAATTTGAGATCAAGACATGGTACACAGTAATCATGGAAATTCCTGCGTTTCTAAGATTAACGTAAGAGGATTGAAGTTAAGTGAGTTTGAAGTTAACCCGTGCTATATAGCAAGACCTCATCTCAAGAAAAAATAGCTAATTTAGGGAGATAGCCAAGGGTTACTTCTTTGAAACATACCATGATTAATTTAAGCAGTCTACCTATTGTTGGATGTAGAGAAATTTTAACTAATTCTGTTTTGCTAAGCATTTAAGATATTATTTCCAATCATTTATTATCATATATGACATAGAGCTGGAATGATTTTTTGAAATTTAATTTCAAAAAATCAAAATAGCAGAAGAATAAGAAAAACACTCAGTACATTTTTAAAAGGCAAGGGAGACAAAACATGCCAAACAAATATATTAAAGGTTGCAAAACCTCCTGACAGTCTGCAAGGATGATTAACAAATGAAAAATCAATGACTACAAAGCATTCATTTTTGACCAAAATGATCTTATTGGACAATTTCTCTTTGCTCAAATTACTTTTGCAAAGATTGCTTTCAGACAAATCACCTGGAGCTTTGTTGACTAATTAAATTCTCTTGGAGGCATTTGAGGTGACCCATGTGGCATCATTTTAAAGCAGAGTTAGGGTAAAGTTAGCAGAATGTACTTCTGCTCTTCCAGTCCAAATAGTAAAAGAATCTATGGAACACAGATATTTTTTTAAAAAATTAAATGTTATTATAAAGATGATGTACAGAAAAATTGCAGTTTTGTAAGTCAGGTAAAGAGTACCTTTCTTTTTCGACAATAGAAGCAGGCACTTTTATTTCTTCATGCTTTGTGTTTTGCTCAAATAGGATACTAAAAAGTGTGATGCGTGTCCTCAGAATAATCAACAGCAATGTTATCATATTCCTCAGAGGTGAGATGAGAGTGCTGGTCAGTAAACCTCCCCAGCCCTGAGTTATTAGAAAGAGCAGGTTTTCAAGAGTCAGGGCCTTTATTCCCAGGCCAGAGAGAGAAGGGAAGTGGGGGAGAGCAGACGCCTGCTTTCCCTTAGGATTTCTCAGAAGCTAAAATAAGTGTGACTCGTGTGCTCATGTGCCCTGATTCTTCTCTCCAAGGGTCTCTTTCCTTGCAAGGCAATAAAATAACATCTTAAAGTAATAGCCTGTCTTTGTTATCCTTTTCTGCCTTAATTTAATTAACTTTAGCAATACAGTCCCCTCCAGAGGCAACCAGAAGTCAGTACCAAGGAAAGAAAGACCCATCTGAGTCCCATTCATCCAAGCCACCCAGCTGAGTTTGGGGGAACATGCCCCCCCCCCCAAGCACAGCCCATCCATCCAAGTCCCCTTAAGGGCTTCACCCTGTAGAGAGGCTGTGACAATCAGACAGGATACTGTTAAAGCAACAAGATTTGTTTTAGGACCATAATCTTTTCCAAAATCCATGTCATTCTTTCTGGCATTTTAAGTGGGGCATTTGGAATATAATTAAGCATTTTCTAGATTGGAATCATCTTACGGAACATCGTTTAAAACATTTATAGAGAGCCAATTTCTTGTTCTGGGCATTGTGCTAAGGGGATACAAACATGAATAAGGCAAAACCTCAGGGCAAACCAGGTGATAGAGGCTCACACCTGTAATCCCAGCTACTCAGAAGGTTGAGGTCCAAAGATTGTGGTTTGAGGCCAGCCCAGACAGGAGGGTCTTAACTCCAGCTAACCAGCAAAAAGCTGGAAGTAGAGGTGTGGCTCAAGTGGTAGATTGCCAGTCTTGAGTGAAAAAAAGGTAAGGTACAATGTCTAGGGCCTGAGTTCTAGTCCTGGTACTTGGAAAGAAATAAAAAAGAAAACATAAAACTGTCTGGCTGTCGGGCTCGGGTCGCCTCCCCTGGCATGGGGATCAGGCTCAGCTATGCTTCTCACCACTCCCTTTCTCACCCTCTCTCCTTCTCACCCGGCCGGCAGGTAAGGCCAAGATGGGGCGAGGGACCCAACACTGACCTCACGTGCACGCGGCTAAACGAGAACGCTTACCCACCTCCTTACCAGTAAAGAAAGCCAGGCATACTCGGACCTCGGAGAAGCTTCAAGAGCTATCTGATTTGTTAAGGCAGGGGTAAAGGGAAGTGATAGGATTGGAGGGTGATCGCCAGGACGCTGATAGGCTGGGAGCTTGTCACATGACCCCCTTATGTGCTAAAGTCACTGGAAAAGCGCCCCGCCAGGGAGAGACTGGGGGGCGCCTGGGCTGGCAAGAAAGTTGGGGGCTGGGTGCAAAGCCGGTTCTTCTGGTTCCGGGCCCAGAGAATTGTGGCCTGCTTCCGCATTTCCCCAGGGCTGGGGTGAAGGGCGGCGTCTCGGGTATGCTCTCCAATGCCCTTCACCCTGAAGTCCATAAAGCTGGACCCCAACATCTGGCAAAGAATTCTCAGTCTGATAAGAGAAACAGACACCTCATTACCTAGGCACAAAATGTCTTGATAACTAGATGAACTGTGAAAAGGGTGTTTTGGGACTAGGGAAATTAATGCAAATTTATCAAAAGGGAAATTCTTAGAGAGAAATCCATGTCTGAGATTAAGAAATTAATGATTTAGTTCAAAAGTAGTGACCAGCCCTGGCTGAGAGGAGGACCTGTAAAATCCCCAGTTGTTGAAGACATGCTTCAGGCAACTTCCCACAGTAAGGCACTGCCTGGTAGAGGGCAGGTGTTCTGGGGAGTGTATGGTAAACCGAGTCTCACAAATACTCACATGTCACACTGCGGAAACTGAATGTAACTCCAAGCCTATGAGACTTTTTGAGATGACAGAATATAAAATGCTGCTGGGCACCGGTGGCTCAAACCTATAATCTTAGCTACTCAGGAGGCCGAGATTTGAGGATCATGATTCAAAGCCACCTTGAGCAGGAGAGTCCATGAAACTCTGAAGTAGTAATGTAACTTAAGTGGAAGAGCTCCAACTTTGAGTGAAAAAGCTAAGGGACAGTGCCCAGGCCCTGAGTTTAAGCTCTAGTACCTGCACACATATACTCACATACACACATAATTACATATGTGTAATACACATATATGTAATGATATATGTATAATAAATACATAAAATAATATATAATACAATGACATTTATATGTAGCATAAGATAGTTTTGAGCATAAAATATCTTAGGTCAGTATATTATAGATGATATTAAAAAGTTCACTTTGTAATACAATCCTTACTCATATTTGTTCTAAACTATTTAGTTTCCTTAAATAAGAAACATATACCCCTTAATGTACCTTAAGTAAGTGAAGAAAGGCATCGTTTCTTGACCAAACATTAACATCTTGCATTGTGGGTGTGTTTTGAGATTGAACACACCTAATATAGAATGATTTTGACTACATTTTACAGTAGCAAAAATAGCATAAAACTATTTCCCTGAACCTAATGTTGGAATGCTTGTCTTTGCCATTAAAAAAAAAACTGATTTATTTTTAAAAACATTTGTGTTTATTTCTAAATGATGGATTTAGAAAAGTGCTTCAGGCTTCTCTTTCCCAGCTCTTCCCAGCAAGAACAAATCATAGGCACTTCGAACCCAGCAAACAAGACACACAACTGCAGGTAAAGGTCATTTTTTTAAGTGCCAGGGTTACGTCTTGAAGCATTACACAGGATGTGTTATTACACAATTGTAATTCTAGGGCTGCTCTTTGTGTTTGTCTTTGTTTCTCCCTCTTTAACAAGTATCCAGTGTTTTTTTAGAGAAAAATAATATTAAAAACTTGTGTAGTACTTGAAAAGGAAATGGTTTGGAATTATCACTCTCTCTGGACATGTTGGAGACTTTTAGTCTTCTCCATCACTAACTCACTGGACTCAGCCAAGGGCTGTCTATGTCAGTGGGCCTTGGGGCTGGATTCTGACCTCAGCAGAGGGGGATATGTGATCTTCCCAGAACATTCCAGAAAAGGTATCAGGGACTCTTATAGCTTCAGTTCGCCTGCCAAGAACATGGATGTGATGGTTAACAGACCAACAGCAAAATCTGGGGAGCTGCCTGGACATGAACTAAATGATAAAGAAACAAGCAACAAAACTGCCTCAACAAAACAAGAAAACATTTGAACAATGGACAACAACTCACAGAAGCTGCAAAGTCACCCCCAAAAGCATGAGTTGCTAAAGTACAACAAAGCAGTAACTTATTAGAGAAATTGGAGTGACAGAATGGAGAGAGGCCCCAGTCAAAGCTTCTTGTTTCTTTTTCCTTCCTCCTCTTGTTGGAGTTGAAAACAAAAACCTCTATTTTTCTACATGGTAAGTTCAGAGAACAATGGCCAGCTGACTGAGTATTGTCAATCATGCTGAAATGGAGTGATTTCTGGATTCTGGTAAGGATGGAAAGCTGAATCTCACACCTTATGACACCCCTTACCTCCTTTTTTTGCTACTTTTTTTTGCCAGTCCTGGGGCTTGAACTCAGGGCCTAAGCACTGTCTCTGGCTTCTTTTTGCTCAATGATAGCACTCTGCCACTTGAGCCACAGCACCACTTCTGGCAGTTTTCTGTATATGTGGCGCTGGGGAATTGAACTCGGGGCTTCATGTATATGAGGCAAGCACTCTTGCCACTAGGCCATATTCCCAGCCCTTGGTACATTTTTAAATTTCTATTATAAAGGCCATGTATGGAGGGGTTACAGTTTCATAATGCATGTAATGAGTACATTTCTTTTTGGACAATGTCAGCCCTTCCCTGGCTCTCTCCCAGTTTTTCCCTCCCATTTCCACCCACAAGTTGTATAGTTCATTTTCAACCTAGTGTCTAGTGAGTACCACAGCTCCATTTGTTCACTCTTGAGGCTGACATCTTAACTTCTGGTTAGGGCTTGAGAGAGAATCTTGGGAAAGCAAATGATGAATGGTGATCTGGGCAAGGAGAGGCCGAGGAGGGCTGTCCCTTCCGAGCTGCCATTCCTAGAGGTACAGAAAACAGAGTCCGCTCCTGCTCGCTGACTCCAGGGTTATGAGCTTTCTCAATGAGAGCCACCACCAAGGAACAAAGAGCCAAAGCCTTGCAAAGAGAACACCAGAAGCAAGGAGAAGTGTCAAGGAGAAGAGAGCAGGCCCCAGGAATGCTTCTGTGTGGCCAGGCTTGGTGAGAATGGTGAAATGAATAAGACTGAATCTTAAATGTTGAAATGAGATGAACAGGATAACTCCAAGTGAACGAAGAGGTATGAGTGGAAGCTGAAATGTCACCAGGATAGCTCTAGTGTGCTCAACAAAGCCTGGTAGAGAGAAGGTACTGGAATCTCAGAACCCTTCCAGGTTTACATGTCCATGGGATTTTTCTCTTTGTAAATTCAACTCTCTCCCTGTAAGAAAAATTGTCCAGATGAAGGAAGATGCTCCCCAGAAGGCTTGGCAGGTAGTCACCTAGAAAAGTATGGAAGAAAGTTCTAGAAAACCAGTTTGTGGTGTCTCCTTTTGTTACACATGTGTCATGAGCCATCTGAATTCTCCTCACGTCACCTGTCCCCAGCAACTTCCACCCCTTGATCTACTACTACCTCAAACATTTTCTCAAGGATTCCTGGCAACTTTAGAAGAGCATGCTGCCCTAATGTACAGCCTCCCCCTCCTCCTCATTCTGCTGTGAGATCAAGTGTGGGGCTCATGCCCTGTGGGGTGAACCTCCTACCAGTGAGAGAGGACACCTGTAGACACATGTGTTCTGGTTCCTGTGGGGACAGAGGCATCCCCGACAAGGGGAGCCCTTGAAATTGAGAAGTCAGCACACTTGACACCAGCTCTCTTTCTTCATTGCCTCTCTCCTCTTTTCCTTCCTAATAAGGCTTTGCCTGGGGCTCTGCTTCTGGGGAGCTTTTGAGAATAAGGCATGAAATTTTGACAGGAGAAATCAGAGTAAGTTTGCTTGTGGAAATAGTTGGAGTTAGCTGTTGAAGGAAGGTATAACTTTTAAGGGGTAGAAATGGAAATCAAAAGATCCATTTAGATGAAGTGAGAACCTCCAGGCAAGTTTTGAAAAGCATCTGGGAATCGAACTTCATCTGAACTTTGTGGCCTTCTAGGGTGTTAGTGGAGATAAAAATGGGTTAGGAAGAATCTTAGGATTAAAAATCTGGACTTGAAAAGGAGAAGCACAGACAGTTTGGGGGCAGGATTGTGACACACACACACACACACACACACACACACACACACACACACACTCACACACTCCATTCCAGGCATGATTATCTGGTATTGCTGTGCAGAATGTTTTGAGTCAGGAAATAATGTTCAAGGAGAATTCACTCAGCGAGTTATAGCAGTATCTTTGCATGATGAGCGAAGCGGAGGAAGCAGGCTGTATGAAGGATGTGATAAGCCATTCACAGGACTTGGAAACATGTAAGTGTGGGTGGAAAAGGAGTATGGCTTTGATAGGAAGAGACGGGATGAATAACAATACTTGGAAAGCTAGGAGTTGGACAGGTGGTGAGGTTCTATCTTGGATCAGAAGTGATGAGGAGAAATGTAAATATTGAAAAGGCAGTTGAAAATGTGGGTGTGGATGGAGTTGGTTGAAAGCCATCATTTATAGGTGCTTGAGCCAAAGAAGAGCTCAAAAGTCTGAGGATGTATAGATAGCTAAGGTTTCCCAGAGGAAGATCCAAGAGATGTAGATTATCAAGGACCAGGAGAGGGACAAGACAGCAAAGTGGAATGTGTGCTTTTGTGGGGGATGGTGAAGTACCAGGATGGAATATTATTGTAGATGCCTCAAGGGGGGGAGCTATTTCTAGGTAATTGGATGGCCAGGAAAATTACATGCTACTGGAGGGTATGGACTACAGTCATTAGTTTCTATGAGGGGTTTCTTTAAATTACTTTTACTATCTAGTAAATATAAATTGAAGTGAAAAGCCTGTACATTATGGATATAATATTTTGGGGATTGTTTTTGATCTTTGACTCTAGATGCAGAATGTAGATAGTAATGGAACAAAGAGAGAGCCGACTACTTCCCTGAAAGGCCTCTGCATGTGGCAATCACAGGGCCCCCAGGTAGATCCTTATTGCTGATTAGAGTGTGGACCTCCAAGGAGTTTGATATTGAAGCCTAAGAAGGCCAAGAAGGGTCAGTTGAAATTTGTGTTGTTTTAAAGTTGATTAACTTTTCAGAGCCTAAGTAGCACAGATCACCTGGATCTAGTATATCTTGATTTCTCCCAAAGCTTTCCTAAAGAACACTCAGGTTGCAATGTGTTAAGGTGAGATAATTGAGAAGCCACACATTGAGGGGTCGAATCTTGGAGTCTTTACTAAAAGGCCGGCCACTGCATGGTGGACTCCTGTCTCAAAGACTTGTAGCCAGCAAATACACTTAACACAAGAAATAGGCCCAAGAGGAAAGAAATAACAAAAACAATACCAACAAACCAATTCAGCTCCAGTGGAGAGCTGAAGTGGGAGGCCATGATGACCGGAGATGAGCCAGGAGACAGGACAGGAACATGGAGGCACGTGGCTGATCTTGGCCTTCATAGGGTCAGGTCAAAGGACAGAGTCACAGGAAAACTCCCAGCCCCACATACTGGACTGACAGGTTCAGTAACCTATCAGCCAAGTGCCCGCCCCTGTCTCCAGGGATTCAGGTATGCCCACCACCTTGGGTGGGAGTTGGGGGTGTGTTCACCTTCCCCCATATGAAGATAAGATACCATTCCTTATGTGGACATCAGGTATAAGCTCAAGTACCAGCAAAACTTTTCTGTCTAGGGAAGACAGGCCTCAACCTTCCATATTGAGGATACTTAGAGGCTACTCTAGCTGGTGAGTCTAGCCACTTAGGAAGTTAATCAAGGCAGAATCAGCATTCTCCATGAAATGCCTTCCTAAAGCTACTGCATCTGCATTTCTCTGTGGCAAAGCCCTCCTAGCTGACCTTGAGCTAGACATCAGCATTCCATGAATGGTCTCTCTCACTTCTAGGCTTTACAGCCCTGGGTGGAGAATTCCCTCCAACCAGCAAGAGGCACCAGCATGGCTGTAAGAAGTTATTTAGACTCAGCCTCCTTACTTCACCAAGAGGAACATCCCTTCATTCTCTCTGGATTTTAGGATTCTTTGTTTGTTTGTTTCTCTGTGTATGTGGCCAGCTGTTTGCATCTGAATTGATTCTACTTTTGGCTCTGCTGGGGGCCTCCTCTGGCAGGTCAGGTGCTAGCAGGCACAGTTGTTAAGTAACTGCTTCTAGTCATCACAATCCTGCTAAATTTGGAACATATATGAGTCTCAATTGAACCTCTATTGTGTGGAGAAAAAAAGTACCTGATTCTGAAATTTCAAAAGTCACTCACTTGTAGGACTAGCAAGACTGTGTGTTGATTATTGACCCCTCTCATAGAATTCTTTAAAAATTCATCCAATTGTTGTGCAGTGCTGTGAAAACTTAATTCTCTCCTGAGCCTTTTCTAGAACACAAAACAAAAGCAAAGCGTGACTAAGCTCCACACGGAAGTAAATGTTTTACATGGTTACTTTCTAAGATATAAATAAATCCAAGCAGCAACATACACATCCCAACACCATAAACACAATAGTACAAGTCATCAAAACCACAAGCCTAACACTAGAGTTTCAGGTGGAAAAGGGTTTACCAATCTATGCTAAAGACTTATTGTAACTAGTATTTTTTTTCACACCTTGATTTGTGACTTCACTGGTATCAAGGTTTTGGTCTCCAATGAATTTTCAAATAATTACAAAAAGTATCTTGAATGATTTTTTTTCCCCCTAATGGAAATCTCTCCCTCACCCTCATGGTTAAATGGTTATATTGTACCTTAATGACCCTAAGGCAGATTCTCTGGAGCTCTTTGGAGATTCGATGTGTTGTTTGTACAGATAGTACCAAAAATCTAACTAGTAAAAAAAAAAGACTTCTTCAGGTGTGTTAGAGCTTTGGTCTTGACTCCTTCAGGTGTGTCAGAGCTTCGGGCTTTGAAATGTTTCCATGTATAGTAATCTCCTTTGATCTTACAATAGGCTGTAGGTAACCCAGTATTTAATAAATCCTTGTTGCAGATAAACAGACAGGATTTAGACAGGCCAATGAATTGGGCTTGGATCACTCAGGGTTGAAGGTCAGACTTTTCAGCTCCAAGTGTATTAGCTTTTCAATTCGTCTTTGGGTGGCATTTTTTACATTAGTGTTGTTGTTGCTGTTGTTTTGCTTTTCGTTTTATTTTATTGTTTTCATTCTTAAGCCCTGCAATGTATAGGCCTTGTATAACACTATGCTGGATTTTTGAAGTGCATTGATTGTGGAGGGCCCAGAAGTAGAAACCACAGACCTTAAGTGACAGTTGCCCTTATCCGAGGTTTGACCTTTATTGAATGGAGGTCTCTTGTTAGAAGGGATGTGTGGAGGTAAAAGGCCTGCCAACTTTTCAGGAAAAAAAAAAAGGAAACTCCTGGGGTCCCCACATGGAGAATGATAACAGTGACTTGTGGGAAAGAAGTGCTTGCCAATCCTGTGACTGTGTGAGTCTGGGGAGGTGATTTTGCTTGGGGTCCTGTGGGCATGGCTGCCTTGGATGCAAGCTGCTGGCCCTCCATGCCTGTAGGTTTTGCATATGAGAAATCAACCAACTTCTGATGAAGACGCATCTGTATTATAGATGGACAGGCTTTCTTCCTTGTGTTCCTTCCTTCCAAACAATGTAGTATCAGAACTATATTCATTGCTTTGGCATTATATTGAATCTTACACATAATGAGATATTTAATATATTTGGAGCTCCTTCTGTGCAAATGTTATGCCATTTTGGTCTTTGGTAGGGGGTCCTGGTCCCCCATTCCTTCCATCCATTGATGCTAAGCGATGGCTGTGATTGTCTTTATAAACAACTTTGTTAGCTCTTTTTTTAGAGAAATCAGTCTGTTACCCAGTCATGGTGGCTTTCCGCACTTGTAAGCATGTACTTTAGTTACACTGAGCCCTTATATTCCTGCAAAATGGAACTTCATGACATTGCCTATATCTGAGTCCTCAAGTAGTCTTTAAATATTTTTCACCCTGGAAGCTGGCCCAACAAATAGCTTATTCCTTGCTCTGTACCACTCAGCATATAAATCCTGAGTTCCTGCTGACCAAAGATGACGTAAAGTACAAATCAATAAGCATTTTCTTTCTGTAATTTGGGAGAATGAGATGATGGGTGAAGGAGAATTCCTTGATGAGGGTTCAAAAAAACACTCTCAATCCCTTGGATTAAGAGAGCTACACTACAGTTTGACTCATTTGCTGAGCACTGGGTCATTATACTGCACTTACAGGCTTTGTCAGACTGCTTTCTTGAGATAATAATTCACACACCAGACACCATGTAAAGTGTATGATTTTTTTTGGGGGGGGCACATTATGGTTTTTTTGTGTATTATTTTTTTAAATGAATGCAATATATTAAAAAGTACCATCCTGATCATTTTTAATGTACAGTGTTATTAATTACACTCACAAGTTTTTGCATCCTCTATCACTTTCTATTTCTAAAACATTTAATCATCCCACACTGAAACTCTGTCCATTAAACCACAGCTGAATGGCGGTTTCCATGTACTTTGCTTAATTACCTTCAGGTGTATGTCAGAGCTTTGAGGGAGATTTCATCTTCTCTTCTAGGAGAGATGTCTTCTTTCAGGAGAAATTGACATGGTATTGAACATATAGCAGGTACCCTTAAGAACAGCCTCTGAGAATGTTATTAGGGATGTGGGGCCATGAATGGGGACTCTTAAGATCTACATTTGTGGGAGAAGGGAAGGGGTAGGACTGAGGAGAAGAAGGAGATCTGCTGGGTTGCTGTCATAAAGTTTCATCCTACTTGGTAGAACTATGAGCCTGAGATTCTGAGTCAAAGTGCTGTGGTTTGAATGTTCCCTTCCAAAACTAATGTTGAGATTTAATTATGGTATGAATAGGTAGGTAGTATCTTTTGTGGTATTTATGGTTTGCTTTCACCTTCTTGGGAGTGGGTTGGTTCTGGGAGCTCCTGATGAAGGTGCACCTCTCCTTCTCTCTGACTCATACACACTGACCCTTCTGCCATGTTGTGCAGATACTGGGGCAAAAATGCTGTCTATGGACAGGTCATTAAATGTTGCTGCTCATTAGCCCTGCCTTTTCACCTTCAAACATACTGTGGCTGACATCATTGGCACAGAGTAGGAAATGGGTGCTGGAATTTTCCAAGGTTCTACTGGGCAACACAGATTGAGAATAACAGCTCTCAGTCTTGAAGGGGCATCAGCAGAGTGGTCTGCCAAATCTACCATCTTCTCTAATCATCTTAGGTGTTGAATGGTTCTCCTCTTTACCAAATTAAAGACAATTATTCATCAGCACAGTGGGAAATGCCCATACCTCAGATTCAGGCTTGAACACAGCTCATTCATCCACTGATCAAGTTCGTATCTATGTTCTTCTAAGCCTTTTCGATGGGTAATGAATGGACAATGCATTTGGGGGAGGGGGGAGGGGGGCATGTAACAAATCAGTAGAAAAATAGAGAGCATCTCCAAAAGATAAGTAATTCATAATGAAGGAATTCAATCTTTAAACATTTGAAAATGTATTATCAAATGAGGACTCTATTTGCTTAGTATACTGGCAATAGAGCTCAGCAATTATATTTTAGTACTTAGAAGAGATTTTAATACACTGAGGAGAGGATATAGACTGGTATGGTAGAGTATGTGGCGAGATGCATGAGGATTCTTGAAAAGGAAATATCTTGAACTCAAGCCCTTGCATTCACTCTTGTTTGTTTTTCACTTAAGATGGGTAGGTACTCTTCCATTTGAGCCATGCCTCCAATTTGACTTTTTGGATTTGTCTTCCTGAGCTGCCATTATATCGTAAAACTCAGATCCCAGTCTCCTGAGTAGTTAGGATTATAGGCATGAGCTGTCAGTGTCAGGTTTTAATATCTTCTTCGTCAGTCTTCTTTTTGGTAAGTACTGAGTAGAGATGGAACATAGGTTTATGCTAGGCAAGTGCTATGCCCTCTGACACACTAAATCTAACATTGATGCTGAGGAAACCATAGACAAGTATGGAAACCTAATGCAGATGGTGTAATCACTGAGTCTTGTTGACAACAGCACATATGAGGAGTTGCATCAGTGTTTATGAACAGGGTATGGCCTATTAGGTTCTGTTACATACCTAAGTGCTTTAAACTCTGAGAAATACATAAAATCAGCTTTGCATTTTAAATGCCTGGAAGAAAAACATCACATGGTAATAGTAGTAAGCAATTTTATTTCTCCTAAAAGAATTCTAGATAATTCTAGATAAATTATATCTCTAACCAACACATTTTCATAATATACAGATTAAAACACTCCCACATGTTCATTCAATTTGTGAATTTCACATGCACACTTACACACACACATACACACATATACACACATACACATAGCATAGAGCTTGCATATTGCCATGTGCCAGTGGTTGATGCCTGTAATCCTAGCTACTCAAGAGGCTGAGACCTGAGGATTTCAATTCTAGGTTGGCTGGGAAAGGAGAGTCCATGAGACACTCATCTCCAATTAACCAAAAATCCAGACAGCACTTAGGCTCTGATTCAAGCCCCAGTTCATGCACACACACACACACACACGTGCGTGTGCGTGCATACACACACACAGAATGCATACAGGCAGTTCTAGAATTATATACTTCCAAAATTACACACACACACACACACACACACACACACACTTCTTTCTTCTCCCTTTCCCTCCCTCCACCTATTCATCTAGCAGTCTAGAAAAAGGAAAGAACTATAAGCAATTCGTGGTCATTCCCGGAATTTGGGAGTGATGGGTGATTTTGATTTTTTTAAGTACTTATACTTTACAAAGCTTTATACTGAGATTGTATCACCCTTACAATGACAAGGAAGTAATGGTTTCTAATATATCAGTGTTCTTGCCTGACCTAGTTTCCTTCCAGTCTTGCATTCATCTCCTAGGAAGGACCTTCTGGGTTGTATACCTCCCTCCATATTTGTCTTCCTTCCTTCTTATTAAAGTAATCACTCGTGTGCTTTACCAGGTTAGGGGCAATCATTCTACTCATGCATTTGTGACTCACTGTACACATTTACGCACTTTATACGCTAATTCTTTTCCTATGTCCAACCTTTCAATAAGACATTTCCAGGCATTGCATGTCAATAATGTATCCCCCAAAATATTGATACTGCATTAAGTCATTCCATATTCACCCTTGGGAAAAGTCTTGGGGCTGTAAGACTTTCCAGACACATGGGATATTCATAACGAGCCATGCTGGCTACCACTTCAGCAGGCAGATGCTCTTCAGGTGAAAAAGCTCACAACCCTTAGGCTCTCCATCCTGCTCTTGCTTAGGCTACACTGGGATGCCCACCTTATATACTTATTGTGGATCTCATTACATTTTCTTGTAAGTGGTTGGCAGTGACCGCCATTTTTAGATCACTGATAGGAAATGTGGTCATATCTACCCAACCCATCTCCACCAGATATGGTCTTCGCCTCTTTGCATTCATGCCCTCCATAAATAGATGAAGCTAGAAGTGACCACATGTCATTTCCAAGACTAAATTACAAAAGATGGCAGTTTTCATCTTGGATACCTCCTCTTGGAAAGCGTGTAGTGAAGAAAGTCAAGCCATGTACTGGGAGAAGCGCCATCTTGCCATTGCTAATGAAACACAGAAGCTGGCCTGGCAGCTTCATGCATGGGACTGGCAGTCTACACGCTTCTCTGCGTCTTCAGATCTTGTCAGCCCAGTTTGATTGAGAGCCCATAAGACCCCAGCCAGAAGTGTCCGTATAAATTGCCTTCTAATTCCTGACCCTCAGGAGCCATGCGAGTCAATAAATGTTCTACAAGTGGAGGGCCAGTGTACTAGAAATGAAAAGGTGACATTGACTTTGAACACAGTATGGACAGTGAGCACTGAGGAATGTGTAGGTAAAAGCTCAGCATGCTTTGAATTTGGTCTATTGAAGCTTGTAAACTGAGGATGCTGACTGTGAAGCCTAAAGGAAAATGAGAAAGCTCCTCTTGGAAACTGGGAAAAGAATCCTTGCTATGTAGTGGCTATATATAGACACATGTCTCACCTATGTATTTCCACTTTCATAGAAAAAATTTTAAAATGTACTGCTGGGTTTTTTCTCTGACCCGGCTCAGATGCTTATTTCTTTCTCTCTTATTACCATCCATATCGTCCTCTCCCCTAACCCTCGGCCTGCAGGTATGTTAGGGTGGGACATAGAGGTTACTCTGGCCTGGCGTGCGCGTGATCTGCGTGGTAATGTGGCCGCTATCCTTCCCTGGGAGCTAGCGTACATAGACCACAGAGTAGGCTTCTGAGAGCGAACTAACTTTATTGAGGGAAGGTCAAGGGGATATGATTCCGAAGGAAGGGGGTTGGCCAGGTTTCTGATAGGCTGTGAGCTGTCACCTGAGTCCCAAGGGGCTGGTCACTTGACCTCCAAGGGGCTACGTCACTCTGAGCGCGCCGAACCAGGGCGGGGCTGGTAGGCGCCAGGCTGGCTGCCAGCTAAGTCGGGGGTCTATTTGCCCAACCGGTTTCTCCAATTCCAATGTAGAGAGGATGGAAGGGCCGCATTCCCCAGCTGGGGGAGGTGCCTCAAGCCCCTTCCATCCAGGGGAGAAAGATGGACCCCAACAATGTACCTGATGAACGGGGTAATGTGGTTAGGATTTCTGACCACGGTGTTGAAAATAATTTCCAATTGCTTTTTTCTAACTGCTAAATAACAAGGAGGTAAAGCCAGGGGTGGTGCTGTGCCTGTAATCCCAGCATTGCAGAGCTGAGCAGGAAGATAGAGATCTAAAGTCCACCTAGACTATATGGCAGGCTCAAGGACAGCCTTGTCCTGGATCCTTACTTACAATCGTGGAACCAGTGATAAGACAGAAAATGTGGTACATATATACACACAGTAGAATTTTCCACATATGTCAGAATGAATGATATTGTACCATTCATAAGGAAATAGACAGACTTAGAAAAAATTTTATCAAGTGAAATAATCCAAACCCAGAGAAACACAGGTTGCCTGGTTTCCCTCAATCGTGGTTGCTAGAATGTACCTATAAATTTACAAGTAAACACACTGGGTGGTTAAAAAAAGAAATACTCTGGGATATGATAAATTATACAGATCTCTAGATATTCACACCGTGAGACCAAAGGAGGGTGTTCTTAGGACAGGAACACAAAGGTGCAATACCTAGGTACATATGATCATATGAAATAATATTTATCAAAATGAATTCCAGGAAATGGAAACAAGAAGTCTTTCTTTGTTGTTCTTTTTGTTTTCTTTTCCTTTGGTCTTTATTTTTCTGTCTTTGGGAGGGTACAGGGAAGCACAGAAATGGTGGGACAAAGGATGAACAAATGCAGCAGTGGTTCTCACTAGACACTGTGTTGAAAACGAACTACACAACTTGTGAGAGGGGCTGGGGTGGGAAAACTGGGAGAGAGTGAGGGAAGGGGTTACACTGTCCAATGAGAAATATATTTATAACCTGATCATGTAATTATAACCCCTCTGTACATTACTTTAATAATAATAATAATAATAATAATAATAATAATAATAATAGACAGAGTACCAACTGAAAACCGAGAGAGAGTTTTATTCTTGGCCAAGAGTAGAAGTGAGAGATAAACTTACAAATTAGTTTTGCCACACTTCAGAATCAAGAGGTTCCAGACACAGTAACAGAACTGAGGAGTCAGGTTAGGTATAACATTTCCAAAAGTCATGTTGCCTTACTCATTTTATGGTTCTTTCTAGGCATCACCATGGCGATTGTGAATCGTCTTGGTACTTGAGGGTGTATCATTTAACATGCGATAGGGTTATAATGAAGTCAAAGATCCAACCTGTTCCAGGTAGTCCACCTGAAGAGAGGCTTCTGGTCTTCAGGCATCCCATCCTGAAAGACAAACAAGGTTAGGGTGGGGTGGGAATGCAGCTAGGTCACCTAGGCAGTACCCAGGACAACACCAAGCCCTAATTTACAGGTTGAAGCTCTGAACTTGTTGCTGATGCTGTAATGGAATGGGACTTTGGAACTGGTGTGTATTGTGTGTAGAATGAGGTTCTTTTGGTGCACGAGAGTGAACTATGTAGTAGGCAATGATCCCCAGCCAGTGATCCCCGATGCCTGGCGATCACAGAGTGGCAAATCCCTTCCCTCTCCCCTACTCTACCAAGGTTGGTCTGTGTGCAGTAGCATATGGTAGAAACCATGGCATGCCACTGTGGGGATTAGCTTATTAAAGTCTGCAGCTTCCATTTTGGGCATGCTCTTCCTTGGATCACTCACTGTGGGGAAAGCCAGCTGTCATATGTTAAGGACACTCAGGCAGCCTTGTAAAGACCCAGATGGTGAAAAACTTCCAGCCAATGGCCATGCAAGTGAGATTTCTTGTATGTGTGCCATCCAATCCCAAGCCAGGCTCTATATGGCACAGGGTGGACCCAATGCTGGTCTGGACCCAATACCTGAGAAGCCTAAGATACTATATAGCAAAGAACTGCCGCTGGAGCTGCAGACTGCTATCCTTAGAAAGGCCTGCTTTGTAAGATTGGTTCTTGGCTGTCCTCTGGAAATTTGGGGTTAAGGGGAGAGGTCCTATTTTTCCCTAACAAATAAGAGTAGCTCAGTGTGTATAAACAGTAAACCAAGTTATTGATGCTCTGGGTGTCTGGAGTTGAATATGATCCAGGCACAGGTTGTATGCATGAGAAGCCCCCAGCCTCTCTTCAGGGCACCAAGTTTGTAGAGAGGTCTCCGGGAGATGACATGTCCCTCAGGTTGTCAGAGTGTGATACTGGGGGCACTGAGCCCAGGCTGTGTGATTTCAAGGAGGAAGGAGCCTGCAGTCCGGTACTCGGTTCCCTATCCAGCAAAGCAAAAGCTGCTGATTTCACTTTGTACCATTTTTTGTAATACATCATGGCTATGAGAACTACTCTTGGAGTCTGAGAATCTTCCTGGCCATCCACAGACCTGAGTGGTTTAGTGCAGCCTTTGCCTACAGAGAATCCCTGAACTACATCACTGATATTCTCCCAGATTACTGATCCTCAGGCAGGAATCAGCCAGTGATAAATATTTGTTATTTTCTCCCTGCATTTTTTTTTTTGGCCAGTCCTGGGCCTTGGACTCAGGGCCTGAGCACTGTCCCTGGCTTCTTTTTGCTCAAGGCTAGCACTCTGCCACTTGGGCCACAGCGCCACGTCTGGCCGTTTTCTATATGTGGTGCTGGGAAATTGAATCCAGGGCTTCATTTATAAGAGGCAAAGCACTCTTGCCACTAGGCCATATCCCCAACCCCTTCTCACTGCATTTTAGGATAGGTTATTATGCAGCAAAAGATAACCACTCTAAACAAAGGAATTCTTCCCTTCTTCTTAGCATGTGGCTATGTTTTGGGAAGGATTTGAGTGGGTCTCCTGAAGATTCATTTGCTGGAAGCTGGGGCCCACAGGATGATATGTTGTGAATGTAGAACCTTTAAGAGGTGGAGCCTATGAGAAGGTAATTGCACTGGTGGGTTCTCAGGAGAGCTGGTTGTTATAAATCAAGGACATTTGTTATATGATGTGTGGACTGACCTTCCTGTTTCCTTTCTCCTCTGTCAAGTTGTGAAGTGGCCACTGGGCCTTTGTCAAGAGCTGAAACCATGCTGTTTGGGGTTGAGTCAAATGAACCTTTTTCTATTTTTATGCAGCCTCGAGTATTTTCTTATAGCAACACCAAGTGAACAATGTCATTTATTGAATGGGTTGAGAGTATTTTCTCGCCTGTGAAGAATTTTTTAGTCTTTTTGGTTCCTTTGGTTCCTTGGCTGAAGAAATCTATATCTTCACTTGGTGTTGTGAAGAAGCATTGCCATCCTTTTCTCTCTTTTGTTCTGGAAGAACCAGTCCCAGAAGCAGCAACCTGCCCCAAAGCTACCATTTCCACTACATTCTTAACTGAATGAGATCCATGGTTTTAAGGATCAGGGTATGTCTGTGCCTCTTATCTGTCACTTTCTTCTCAGTTCTCCTGATTTTTTCCCCTCCTCTCGTCTACTGGTGGTGATACCTACTCATCTCATTGAGATACAGACTTCTTCCTGATGAAAAATTGATTACCAAGTGTTTCAGGGCCTTATAAGATATTTATATTTCCTCATTGACTCCCGCTGCTTAGTTTATCATGTGAGCACCTTGAGGAAAGTTCAGACAAACAAACCTTCTTCTTTACATTGCACCCTACATTCCCCACTTCTGCAAATTATCTTATATACAAAGATAGGGACCTTTCAGGTGAAGATGACTTTATTGTGACTTGACATATTATTGTTGTTGTTAGTTGCAGCACTGGGTTTGAAACCAGGGCCTTGTGTTTAAAGGTTGGTACTTTACCATCTGAGCTATTGTCCCATACCTTTTTGCTTCAGTTCCTTTTTTTTTTGTCCTGTTGATACTGGGGTTTAGATCAGGACCTAGCACTCATGATCAGATTTGTCACTCATAGCTGGTGCTCTACCACTTGAGATAACCATCCTGACATCAGGAAAAGGTTTGCTTTGAATCACAGTTTCAGGAGGTCCAGTCTATAGTTGCTTGGCCTTGTTTCTTTGGGCCTGTGGCAGCACAGAACCTCATGGTCAGAGTGCATTATGGAGGCCTGTTTACTTCATGGCAGTTGGGGAACCAAAGGAAGAAAGAAGAGGGGCCAGGGTCATGAAATCCCCTGCATAGGCCTGCCACCAATGACCTAACTTCCTTCCCATAGGCCTCACCTCTTAAAGCTTCTACCCTTTTCACTGGGTAGAACAAGTTTTTGTAGTGAGGAAGAGTTCTCACTGGAACTTTACTGTTCCTCAACCCTTTACTAGCTGGTTTGTTGAGAAGAGTAAATGAGTTAAAAAGCTGAAAGCACTCAGTAATCCATAGGGTCATGTAAGCAAACATTGCAATAGCAATCACTCTGAAGCCATTTTCCCTGTCCAGTAAACTTGTTAATCATTACATCACACATGTAAGATAACATGCACATTATATATTGTTTTTATCAGTCCTTGCATCAGCGAACCACAAACACAGTAATCTCAGTACGTGGTCATTCCTGCAGAGAATATGTAATCTTACAGATTTCAAAGGCAAAAAAGACTAATTCTGTAGAAATAGTTATGTTATCAACAATGAGGAAATGACAGTCTATTAGAACCTCATCTTTCATATATATATATATATACATACACATATATATGAATACACACACACTCTCACACACACACACACACACACACAATGTACATAAGGCTTGATGCAGGCCTTGATGTGGTGTTTCAGCTATTTCCTGGTCCAACTCTTCACCACAGTATATACTCAATAAATAATCACCAATAAATGTTCATGAGCACACATGCCTATGCTCTGTGGAATACACTGCGTTGTATGTTGTAAGTAGACTGATGGCTTTGTTTGCTGGACTCACAAGGAGCAATAGAATTTTGGGCTGCAAGGTGGGCCGCAGCCTTTCAGGCTCCTCTCCCGATTTATGGCTTCTGAGGGTGAGCAGATTCTGGAGCGAGGCTGAGGCTGTGCTCAACCAGAGCCCACACAGTGACCTGAGGGACTTGAATTCCTACGTTCGTCCCTGGTGTATATTCTGTCCTGATTGTAGCTGCTGGATCTCATCTCACTGTGAGAAATGTTTCCTCTCTGCTGACCCATGGGGCTCAGTGTTTGATTAACAAGTTTCCCATTTTCTGTGCGAAATACCTAGGTAAGTCCCCCTTGGTTGAGGCGAGGATCTGCAATAATTCACAACCACCCCATGGGGCCTTTCACTGAGTGACATACTTTTTGTAGGGATGCGGTGTCATTTAGAATACAGGTGGCCGCATCCATTCCCAGGCTTCTCAGCACAGTGTGCGGGCTCTGATAAAAGATAACATGACAGGAGAGACTCTTGGCACTGATGAACCACTATAAAATCAGACTTGGAATAAATAGATTTGTTCTTTTCAAAGTAGTGACCTTGAAGTGGATGATATTCTTTGACTCTTCTACTGATAGGTCTATGACCCAAAATGTTTCTGGGATCCAAGTTTTTGAGTTGCCCTCAGAGTCTGAAGCACAGTTCTGTGAAGGTTTTGGTTTTGTTGTTGTTGTTGTTGTTGTTTTGTTTTGTTTTTTGCCAGTTCTGGGCCTTGGAATCAGGGCCTGAGCACTGTCCCTGGCTTCTTTTTGCTCAAGGCTAGCTCTCTACCACTTGAGCCACAGCGCCACTTCTGGCCATTTTCTATATATGTGGTGCTGAGGAATCGAACCCAGGGCTTCATGTATGTAAGGCAAGCACTCTTGCCACTAAGCCATATTCCCAGCCCTCTGTGAAGGTTCTTGAGTCTGACAAAGGTAGTGTTTGTAGAAGGCTTGGGTCTGAGGAAGGAATGAAGAAGGACTCATACCTTTCCAGCCCTGGGGTAAGCCAACAGGGCTTGGCTTGTTCCCAGGGCTGCATCCTTCTAGAAGGCTTCATTGAGTTATGAGAATTGTGCATTTTTCTTCCAAGCATGATCTCTTTTTAAAAGAATGGGGTTGATGAGGGCATCCTACAGAACATGGTCCTATAATGACTGCCAGGCCTCTGTCCAGCACCAACATGAAGCAGGTGCTGGTATTCCTTTATCTATACATTTGTGTTTCTCATCTTCCTGTTTTTTCTTAGAAGAAAGCATTTTAGATACTACTAAAGCTCTACTCCACTTCCATGCTCATCTCTGTATTTATACCTTAGCCTTAGGAAGTTTTTGAACAATCGGTATGAGTTGTATTATCTTGTATCCTATGCCTCCTTCCTAAGCCGTTGTATGCTTCTTTCCTATCCTTGTCGTTTCGCTTTCATTGTTCTATAATATTCCACTGTACGAATAAGTCTGTTTATTCACCTCTTCACCTAAGAGGTTATGATGACTACTTCTTCCCCCCTGCTATAACAGAGAGTGGTGCAGTAAAGGTGTGTGTGGATGGGTGTCCGGCAGCCCCTTGTACCTCAAGGAGAAATTGCTGTGTTCTAACAATATGCGCGTCTTCCATTCAGTGGGTGTTTCCAAGCTACTCTCCAAAGCTTTGTCACTATGTTGCCACCAGCAATTACTGTGTCTCTTGGTGTAGCCAGTTTTTCATTGGGTTAACCTGACCGCTCTGGAAGTGCACCTCCTCACCTTCATTAGTTCTTCTCGCTCACTATTGTGGTGTTGCATCTCTTCATACTCACTGGCTGCCGAAAGCCTGTCCATGTCTACCTCTTTTCTATGCTCATCGAACTTTTATTAACGATGTACAAGAATCATCTATAATATGCACATTATCATTACATTATACTTGGCATTTTAATTTGTTGTCAGTGTCTTTCCACTGTCTGGGGGTACATTGCTAGTGGGCTGTGGTGTCGCTTGTGGAGAGGCAGTGCTAATTCTCATAGATTCATATTCACCCTTTCCATGGTGTAGACTTTGGGGTATGTAGTGTGGAAATTGGGCTTCACCTCAATGTCATAAAATATGGTCAGCTGCCTGGCTCCCACGTCTCAGCGCCTGGAATCCTAGCTACTCAGAAGTCTGAGATCTGAGGATTCCATTTTGAACCCAGCCCAGTTAGGAAAGTCTGTGAGAGTCCTATCTCCACTTAACCAGCAAAAAGCCAGAAGGGGAGTTATGGCTCAAATGTTAGAGTGCTAGCCTTAAGTGAAAAAGCTCAAGGATAATGCTCATGCCTTTAGTTCAAGCCTCAAGACTAGTACATGCATGTGCATACGCAAATACACACATACAAGTTACCTATACATTCTTTTAAAAGTTTTGAATTGTAAGCTGGGTGCTATTGGCTCCCACCTGTAACCCTAGCTATTCAGGAGGCTGATATCTAAAGATTCCACATTGAAGCCAGCCTAGGCAGGAAAGTCCATGAGACTCTAATCTTCAATTAACCATCAGAATTATGGAAGTGTTACTGTGGCTCAAAGTAGTAGAGCACTAGCCTCAAATGCAAAAGCTTAGGGACAGCATCCAGGCCCTGAGTTCCAGCCCCACAACTGACAAGAAAATGTTTGAAATGTAAAATGTTTCACAGTTACCTAGGATTGATTTTGTATACAAGTAATGCTGGAACTCTTTTTCAAATAAATTTCCAGTTGCATTATATGTAAAGTCTTTCCTGCACTGCTATATTCCATATGCTCACATGTGTGGATATTCTGTCTCTGCAGACAGAATTTTGCTATGTTCCCAGATTGACCTTCAATTTACCATCCTCCTGCTTCACCTTCTTGCATGCTGGGATTGCAGACTTGTGCTACCATGGTTGAGTCAGTTATGTGCTTGTTAATGGTGTGTTTCTGGCTTGGTCTAGTTTTCATCCATTTTAACTACTTTTGGCTGATGGTTTGGGTAGTGGAATTGCAACTTATTTTTCTCCTTCAGATTTGTTGTGGCTATTCCCGTCTTGATGAACTTCCAAATGTGTTTCTGGAGCATGGAAGCCCTCTTGGGCATTTATTGGAATCATGGGGATGCTTTTAGGTGCATTCTTTCTTCAAATCTATCAGAAAGATTTCATGTGTTTTTTTCACTACACTTTTCTTGTATAGTTTTGTTAAAGTTATCTTTATTCCTCATGGCACCTTTTATTGTGTCTTTTCTGTTTCTCTTGTTGGTGAAGAGCAAATTCATTTGTCTTTATATATTTTACTCAGCTGTCATTCACTCTTATGGTTTATCTGTACATACTCTTACAAATTATGCACTTGTATCCATAAATATGTACATATATATATATATATATATATATGTTACTCTAAAACTGAGAGGCCTTTTTGCTCTTTTTTTCTTTTGTTGCTGGTCCTAGGGCTTGAGCTCAGGGCCTGGGCACTGTTCTGGAGCTTTTGTGCTGGAGGCTAGCATTCCATCACTTGTGCTACAGCTCCACTTCTGACTTTTTGTGATTAATGGGAAATAAGAGTCTCATGGACATTATTGCCTGGTCTGGCTTTGAACCTCAGATCTCAGCCTCCTGAGGAGCTAGGATTATAGGCATGTGCCACTGGCACCTGGATTTTTCCTTTTGTTTTATTTTTTGTTAGGTCCAAACCAGGACTTGAACTTAGTATCTGATGTGCTTATTGGGTAGCACTCTACCAACTGAGCCATGCCTCTAGTCCTGAGAGGCCTTTTTAAAAGTCCTATGTCTTATTTTTCTTGTCTTCATGTATTAATATAGACTTTTATTATACCCTTTGGGATTTTTTTGTTGTCAGTCACAGAACTTGAACTCAGAGCCTGGATGCTGTCCCTGAGCTCTTTTGCTCAAGGTTAGTGCTCTACCACCATTTCCTGGTATCTGGTGGTTAATTCAAGATGAGAGTCTTAAGAACCTTCCTGCCCAGGCTGGCTTTGAACCATGATCCTCATAGCTCAGCTTCCTGAGTAGCTAAGATTATAGGCATGAGCCACTAGCATTTGACTGGCCCTTTGTTTTGTTTTATTGAGGCATATCAACTCCCATACTGTCCATAGCTCCTTTTGCATTACAGTGGCAGAGTTGTATAGACTTATATAGTAAGCAAAGTTTAAAGGATTTGCCATTAAGCCCTTTACAAAATGTTTCCTTCAACCATCCACATAATGAGATTGAGCAGAGTCACTGTTGGTAACTCTTCTTGGTTTACTCCTGGCATTAAAATGAGTTTATCAAAGTACATCATCAAGACCAATGCTAACATATTAATTAGGTTAAGAAAATGTCCTTTTAGTCCTAGATTTATAAGACATAGTTTTTGTTTTACTATTTAAAAAATAGGGAATAAGTGTTGGCTCCTAGCAATTTTGGCACCTTAAGGAGATGAGCTTTAGTCTCATTTCAAACATATTTCATTAAATTCTCTTCTAAATTGTTCTATCGTTTCCAGTTCTTGGTAGCAGCATCCCGCTGTTCACCAGAGTGCCTTTGTAGTATGAGGTTGTAATGGGTCTGACTTTTCCTGGGGACTTGTCCACAGTGGGGTTTGTGGGAATTCTGCTCCAGCTTTTCCCATGCCCCTCATTGACCTGGGACCAGTTTTTATGTTAATTCATCAAACTTGGCATTTCTGGGCCGTGAAAACAGCCTAAGTTGATAAGCCTCAAATGTTCCAAAGTTAACGGTCCAGAGTTTAAATTGTGTAGGGAAACTGTTTGTTTTCTTTCCTTGAAGACAGACAGACAGACAGCAGACTGATAGGCAGATGACAGACAGGCCCATGACCTGAGCTTCTGGGAGACATTTCTGAACCTCTTTTTCCTGGAGCTGCTGCTTTTTGAGAGGCTTCACTTGGGACAGCAGCCTTTGGCCTTGGGTAGGCTGCATAGGCTTAGCCTCACTTGCCTACCTACTGGGAGATGCTTACTTCTGGTCCAATATTCATCCTGGCTCCCTCCTTTCCCTTCCCATGGCTCATACTCTAAGGACAGAATTCACAGGCAATTCCATGCTTACTTCTAGTTTTTAGTTGTTCCTGTGCTTCCTGTGCCTGTTAATATCGCCTTTACTTGCAAGTTCAGTTGTGAGTTTAAAAAGATGATATATCGCTAGGTGCTATTGGCTCACATCTGTTATCCTAGCTGCTCAGGAGGCTGAGATCTGAGGATCACAGTTTGAAACTAGCCCAGGCAGGAAAGTTCTTGAGACTCTCATCTCTAATTAGCCACACAAAAACTAGAGGTAGAGCTGTGACTTCAGTGATAGAACGTTAGTCTTAAGAAAAAAAAAAAAAATCAGAGACAGTGTCCAGGCCCTGAGTTCAAGCCCCAGGACTAGCACATAAAAAAAGAGATAGGTTCAGGGACTTGTAGCAAGTGTGTGGTTTGTGTCTTCTGAGCTCACTGTCTTGCAGCAAGGAGAGGATGTCCTCTCAATGTAGTTTTGATATTCAAAACAGATGCAAACTTATTAGTCTCACCTGGTAATTCTGAAATATGGTAATGGTAATGATTATGCTTCTCTGGGAGAATTTACAATTTTGCATGGTTTTCAATTCAAGAAGAAGCTGAAAGAGGTGTTTAAGGGGCATTCAATGCTTGAAAATAAAATGCAGATACATAGCAGGGTGCCAATGACTCATGCCTAGCATCCTTGCTACTCTGGAAGCTCAGATTTGAGGATCATGATTTGACACCAGCTTGGGCAGGAAAGTCCATGAGACTCTTATCTCCCACTCAACATGGAAAAGCCTGATGTGCAGCTATGGCTCAAGTAATAGAGTGCCGGCTTTGAGCGGAAACAGCTTAGGGACAGCATCCAGTCCGTGAGTTTAAGACCTAGTACAGACACAAAAAAAATACCCACAGGTACACCACTAGCCTTTTCTTCTGAGCAAGTAGAGCTGCAAGGAATTCCTAGGCTGTCAAGGTGTGCGGGATGGGTCTGTCCATCCCCTGTCTATTGCCTGTGTTCAGAATACATGGGCAGGCCTGGGGCTGGCGGAGGCTTGCAAGGAACTGAACTTTCATGTCTTCTCTTGATTTTTTTTTGCTCATACTCTGAAATCAAGGCAACTCTTCCATGAAAATACAGCCAGGGGTCATTATAGTTTTTGATTAGTGCCGGAATGGCTGCCATTTTAATCTCTGTTAATGGTTGAGAGGAGGCTCTATGGGACTTTGCCATGGCTCATGCTTGTTTACAATCTAATCTAGTAGCATCTTAATTTGGATTGAAATACAGCCTTGGGAATTTTGCTCAGTGCTTTTCAGAGTGTTCTGGAATGACACGTTACCTGATGCTACCTGAGGGAGGGTACTTGGGCAGTCACAGCTTCTTGGAGTCCTGATCTACCCATGAGAGCGCCAGAAGTGCCAGACTGTGATTCCACCACAGTCCTGTTTGACTATGGAGCTGTGCACATGACTGCAGAGAGCCTTCTTGGTATACAGTAGGCACATTTGCAGAGGAGCTGATCCAGCTAACCAGTCTATCTGTAGCAGAAATTACAAGCCTGCTAATTAGAGTGATGTTCAGCTTCGAGCTAAGCGCTAGGCACCTGTGGACTTTGACAGAATTTGGACTTCTGAATGGTTTGACAAGAGGAAAGGAAAGGAATAGGCCAAAGAGGCCATCTCAGGGCAATTGCTTACAATCAGAACCGGACGTAGCCCAAGGACCTGCTTCTTCCTTTGCCAGAAAAATGCTCATTCTTCCCCTTTCATGACTGCACCCTTGTTCCAGTATTGACTATTTTCATTTTTCTTTTGTTTTCTGGCCTAGTACTCTGCACAAACCCAGGGCTCCATAGTCTGAGATATGCCCTCCCCAGTTGGCACAGTTTTCTAACCTCTATGACCCAGCTGCTCTGTTAATTCTCCTTCCTCTTTCCATGCAGTTCTGGGACTATTCTCCAGTGTTCAATAATCCCTTGCTGTCTAGTGTTCTCTCCCTTTCTCTCTTTTTACTAATTGTAAAGAGATATTTACTAATGTTAATATTTATTGAACATATGTCATCATCATGTGCCAGGCCCATTTAAAGCATTTTAATAACAGTGGCTGATACTTATTAAGCACCCACTGTACGCCAAGTACTGTTTTTGGTACAGGGAATATGAAGTAGTTGACACAGTGACTGCTTCTCTCCAATCATGTTTTTCTAAGGGACCGGTGGAATCCATCAGTAGACAAACCCCAGGCGGTGGCAAGAAGGGACATGTGGAAGGCTTGTGGAAAGAGGGGCTGCCTGTCTGCTATGTGACTCCTCAGGCCTCCCTATCATTCACTCACAGTTTCACTTTTGTCCAGAGCCCAGCTCAAGTCCTGCACCTGCACTATGACCCTTCTCTCCTTTTTTTTTTTTTTTACATTCTTTTGAGATATTGGTGATAACCAGCCATTCCTATCCATTGCCTTTGTGGAAGGGAAATGCATACGTTGTAGGGCACTTCACCATTGCATTCTAGGACCCAAAGTTGGAGCATTTGACACTGACTCCTCACAAGAGCTTAACTCTTTCCACTTAAAGAGAAGGAAACAGACTTTCTGAAGGTTACATCTGGTAAGTGACTGAGCCAGGATTTGAACTCAGGTCCTGTAGAATCCACAAGCTTCTCTTTGCCACTAGCCCAATCCTCTCCAGTATGATCAGGACCCTGCTTTGATCTTTCAATCTTGCTTCTTGTTCCCCGTAGGGAAAAGGCAACTTGTCTTAGAGACATGGGTCATACTTCACGTAGCTTCTGGTTTTGTAAATCTGGGTTTTCTCCTTTGACTACTCTTGCAGGTGTTGTGTAGGTGAACATAGCTATGCCTATGCACACAAGGTAAGCATTTTTTTTACATTCCCTCTCCTTAAGTACTCTTGCTGTATGCCCAAGGTTGGACCAGACCTGAGCACATGAAGCCTCTACTCTTCAGTAGAGGGGTGTCTCGGTGTAGAGGCCAATCCTCACATCGGAGCACAGCCCTGGCCACCCTCTGAGCACCCATGGCTCCTCTAGTCCTTCCTACCATCTTGCCGGCCTCATGAGTTCCCTTAGTGCATGCAGTCCTAGCTGCTGAGGAAACCTACACATCTAAAAATAGACCCAACTTTTTATAAGTGATGGTCTTGAGAGACACGGAACTTATTTCATTAGATCTTTCCAGGGCTCGGAACACATTTTTTTTTAAGTTTTTATTATATAACTGATGTACAGAGAGGTTACAGTTTCACACGTTAGGCATTGGATACATTTCTTGTACTGTTTGTTATCTTGTCCTTCATATCCCCCTCCCCCCTCCCCCTGTCCCCCCCTGAGGTGTTCAGTTCACTTACACCAAACAGTTTTGCAAGTATTGCTTTTGTTGTTGTTTCTCGTATTTTATCCTTTGTCTCTCAATTTTGGTATTCCCTTTGAATTTCCTAATTCTAATACCAGTACACACTGTTTCCCATACACTCAGATAAGATTACAGAGATAGTGTAGATACAATCATAAGAAGGTGATACACGTACATCATCAATAGTAGAAACTACAGATACACATGGGATGTTGAAAGTAGTTTCAATTCTGATATAACAATCATTTTCATAAAATGGAGTTCATTTCATTTAGCATCATCTTATGGGATCATAAGGGTATAGCTATTGGGCTCTTGTGATCCTCTGTTGTGACTTGCCTAAACCTGTGCTAATTTGTCCCAATAAGGGAGACCATAGAGTCCATGTTTCTTTGGGTCTGGCTCACTTCACTTAGTATAACTTTTTCCAAGTCCCTCCATTTCCTTACAAATGGGGCAATGCCATTCTTTCTGATAGAGGCATAAAATTCCATTGTGTATATGTACCACATTTTCCTGATCCATTCGTCTACAGAGGGGCATCTGGGTTGGTTCCAGATTCTCGCTATGACAAATTGTGCTGCAATGAACATTGTTGTGCTGGTGGCTTTACTTTGATTTTGTTTGTAGTTTTTTGGATAAATACCCAAAAGTGGGGTTGCTGGGTCATAGGGGAGTTCTACATTGAGCCTTCTGAGGAATCTCCATACTGCTCGCCAGAGTGGCTGAATCAGTTTACATTCCCACCAACAATGAAGTAGGGTTCCCTTTTGGCCACATCCCCTCCAACAACTGTTATTGTTAGTTTTCTTGATATATGACATTCTTACTGGGGTGAGATGGAATCTCAATGTTGTTTTGATTTGCATTTCCTTTATGGCCAGTGATGTAGAGCAATTTTTCATATGTCTCTTGGCCATTCTCATTTCCTCATCAGAGAAGTCTCTTTGTAGGTCTTTAGCCCACTTAATGAGTGGGCTATTAGTTCTTTGCGGTTTTGTTTTGGAGGAAAGTAATTTTTTTAGTTCTGCATATATTTTAGACATGAGGCCTTTGTCAGTTGAATGGCCGGTAAAGATCTTCTCCCAGTCTGTGGGCTTTCTCTTTATCTTGCAAGCTATGTCCTTTGCCGTGCAGAAGCTCTTCAGTTTGATGCAGTCCCATTTGTCCAACCTTTCTTTGATTTGTAGCCTTTCTGGCCTTGGTACAGGAAGTTCCGTCCTGCGCCAAGGAGCCCAAGTGTTACTCCTACTTCTTCCTTTAGTGTTTTCAAGGTGTCTGTTTTGATTTCGAGGTCTTTAATCCATTTGGAATTGATTTTGGTGCAGGGTGATATATAAGGATCTAGTTTTAGTTTGTTGCATGTGTTGAGCCAGTTTTTCCAGCACAATTTGTTAAAGAGGCTATCTTTCTTCCAAACTATTGTCTTAGCCCCTTTATCAAACATTAAGTAGGCGTAGTTCTGTGGGTTCATTCCTGGGTCTTCAATTCTGTTCCATTGGTCTTCAAACCTGTTCCGGTGCCAATAGCTGTTTTTATTACTATAGCTTTGTAATACAGCTTGAAGTTGGGTATTGTAATTCCTCCAGCACTGTTCTTTCTGCTTAGGATTGTTTTTGCTATTCTAGGTTATTGTTCCATATGAATTTCTGGATTGCTTCCTCTATTTCATCAAAAAATGGTGTTGCGATATTAATGGGTATTGCATTGAATTTGTAGATAGCCTTTGGCAATGTTGCCATTTTGTTTATATTAATCCTCCCAATCCAGGAGCATGGGAGGTTTTTCCATTTCCTTAGTTCTGACTTAATTTCGTTTTTCAAGCTTTTAAAGTTCTCCTCAAAGAGGTCTTTCACTTCTTTGGTTAAGGTTATTCCTAGGTATTTAATGATTTTGGAGGCTATTGCAAAGGGGGTTGCTTTCCTGATATCAGCCTTGGTCTTCGGGTCGATAGCATACAGAAAGGCCATTGATTTTTGAAGGTTTAATTTATATCCTGCAACTTTGCCAAAGTTTTGTATCAGCTCTAGTAGCTTGGGGGTAGAGTCTATGGGATTCTTTAGGTATAGGATCATGTCATCTGTGAAGAGAGAGAGTTTAACTTCATCTTTACCTACTTGGATCACCTTTATATTTTCTTCTTGCCTGATTGCTCTGGCTAGGAATTCTAGTACTATGTTGAAGAGCAGGGGAGAGAGTGGACATCCCTGCCTTGTTCCTGATTTTAAAGGGAATGGCTTTAGTTTTTCACCATTTAGAGTTATGCTTGCTGTTGGTTTGTCATAAACAGCCTTGATTATATTCAGGAATGTTCCCTGGAATCCCAGTTTTTCCAGGGCTTTTAGCATAAATGGGTGCTGGATTTTATCGAATGCTTTTTCTGCATCCAGAGATAAAATCATGTGGTTCTTTACCTTGCTCCGGTTGATGTGGTGGATTACATTAATTGACTTGCGTATATTAAACCAACTTTGCATCCCTGGGATGAATCCACTTTGATCGTGGTGAATGATTTTTTTGATGACCTGTTGAAGTCAATTGGCCAGAATTTTGTTGAGAATTTTTGCATCTATGTTCATCAGGGAGATTGGTCTGTAGTCCTCTTTCCGTGATGAGTCTCTGCCTGGTTTTGGGATGAGGGTTATACTGGCTTCATAAAATGAGTCTGGTAGTGAAAGTTCTCTTTCAATTTCATTGAAGAGTTTGAGAAATATTGGAGTGAGTTCTGTTTTGAAGGCCTTGTAGAATTCTGCAGTGAATCCGTCTGGACCTGGTCTTTTCTTGGATGGGAGATCATTTATTGCCGTTTCTATTTCAATACTGGATATGGGTCTGTTTAGAAGGTTTAAATCTTCATGGTTGAGTTTGGGGGTATCAATTTTTTCTAGGAAATCATCCATTTCTTCCAAGTTCTCGAATTTGTTTGCATAAAGGTTTGCAAAATAGTCCCTTATTATTTTCTGAATTTCGGTTATTTCTGTAGTGATGTTACCTGTTTTATCTCTTATCTTGTTTATTTGAGTGTGCTGCCTTTGTTTTTTGGTCAGGTTTGCCAGCGGTCTGTCTATCTTGTTGATTTTTTCAAAGAACCAACTCTTTGTTTTGTTGATTCTTTCGATGGTTTTTTTCGTCTCTAATTGATTTAATTCTGATTTGATTTTAATTATTTGCTTCCGTCTATTGACTTGGGGTTTGGCTTGTTGTTCTCTCTCCAGAAAATTAAGGTGCTTCCTTAAATTATTGAGTTGCTGTTTCTCCAGTTTGTTGATGTATGCACTAAGAGATATAAATTTTCCTCTGAGTACTGCCTTTTCTGTGTCCCAAAGGAGCTGGTACTTTGTGTCCTCAACTTGGTTGAATTCCATAAACATTTGAATTTCCGTTTTAATTTCTTCAATGACCCTCTGATGGTTCAGCAGTGTGTTGTTTAGTCTTCATGAATTGTAGCAATTTCTGTGGTGGCTGGTTGAGTTGAGCTCTAATTTTATTCCGTTGTGGTCTGAGAGAATGCAGGGAATGGTTTTTGATACTTCTGAATTTGTACAGATTTTCTTTGTGCCCTAAGATGTGATCTATTTTGGAGAATGTTCCATGTGCTGCCGAAAAGAATGTGTATTCTGTCCTTGCTGGGTGGAACATTCTGTAGATGTCGATTAAGTCTAGTTGGTCTATGCAATTGTTTAGTCCTGTGGTTTCTTTGTTCAGTTTTTGGCGTGTTGTTCTGTCCAGAGGTGATAGTGGAGTGTTAAAGTCCCCAACTATCAATGTGTTTGGGTCTATGAGTGATTTTAGAGCCAGTAGTGTTTGTTTGATGAAGTTGGGTGCTCCTGCATTTGGTGTGTAGATATTTAGAATGGTTATATCTTCCTGTAGGAGAGATCCTTTTAATAGCATGTAGTAACCTTCTTTGTCTCTTCTTATCTTTTTTAATTTGAAGTCAATTTTGTCTGATACTAGGATTGCAACTCCAGCCTGCTTATGGGGGCCATTTGCTTGATAGATTTGTTTCCAGCCATTCACTTTTAGAAGATGTTTACTTTTGCTGGATAGATGTGTCTCTTGGAGGCAGCAGAAAGATGGATCTTGATTTTTGATCCAACTTATGAGCCTATGTCGTTTGATTGGAGAATTAAGTCCATTAATGTTGACCGTTAGGATTGAGAGATGATCGTTTGTTCCTTTCATTATCATTATCTTGTTTAAAGCTGTGTCTTCCCATTTCTTGATCTGATGTTTACTAATTAGGGTTCATTTCTTTGTCTGTATTGGGATCTTGATTATTTTCCCTGTATAGTACATCTTTAAGGATTTTGTGTAAAGCTGGTTTGGTGGAGATATATTGTTTCAGTTTTTCCTTATTGTGGAAGACTTTTATTTGACCATCAGCTATGAAGGAGAGTTTGGCTGGGTACAGAATTCTTGGTTGGTAGTTATTTTTATTTAGAGTTTGGTATACTTCATTCCAGGCTCTCCTTGCTTTCATGGTCTCTGCTGAGAAGTCTGGGGTAATTCTGATTGCTTTTCCTTTATATGTGATTGTTTTCTTTGCCCTAACAGCTTTGAGTATTTTTTCCTTGCACTCTGCTGAAGCTGTTTTGATCTATTCTGGTCTGGTCGATTTGGGGTTCTAAATGCTTCTTGTATCTGTATAGGCCTTTCCTTCTGGATATTTGGGAAGTTCTCAGCTAATATTCTGTTAAATAGGTTGCCTATGCCATTAACCTCTTTCTCCAAGTTTTCCTCAATACCTATTATCCTTAAATTGGGCTTCCTGATCGTGTCTTGAATCTCCTGTAGCGATCTGTTTTGTTGCTTGGACTGGATTTGTATTGATTTTTGATCTTTCTCCATAGAATCTAAGGAATCTTCAGCTCCCGAAATTCGATCCTCTGCTTCAGTTAGTCGGGACTGTAGGCTAGTTACTTGATTTCGAATCTCTTTTGCTTCTGACTGGTCTTTCCTGATAATTTCCATGTCATTTCTTAGGTCTTGTATGGACTTCTTTACTTCATTAACTTCATTACTTTGGTTTTGAGAGTTGTCTCTCAAATCTTTAAACTGGTTAGCTATCTTTTCATTTGACTCTTGAAGTCCATTTATCTTTCTATTTGTGGATGCCATGAAATTCTCCATTAATTTTTGCTTTGCCTCCTCACGCTCTAGAATAATTGACTGAAGAAATTCGAACTTTTCATTTATCATGTTTATCAGTAGACTTTGTAGAGCATTTTGAGGGTTCTCTTCTATGTCTTTGATTGGCTGCTCTGCTTCCTGCTTGGGTGGGAGATAAGACTTCATTGTTTGCCATCCTTCTTGTGTTTCTTCTGCCCATTTGAATTGGGGATGCCAGTCTACCAGCACCTGTGAGCACCGTTTAAGACCCAACGCAGCCCTTACCAAGCACTGTTGTGTAAATCTTACAAGTTCACAATTATGTACAGATACCCTGTATACCTGTCTATAAAATTATATTTGGTGTTCCTAAAGAATACAATCTCAATATAACAACTGATCCTGTGCCCTGTGTTCAGTAGTTACTTATTTACTGTTACAACCCTATACGCAATTCTTGTTTTTATATTAAGATCTTTTAGGACTGGCTTTCTCTATGAACCCCTTTGATTCACTCTTATTAAGCTGGGATACCCTCTATCCAATAACCAGGAGTCATTGGAGAATGGAGGTCCAGGCAGTAAGTCAGGAGGGTAAGTTGGAGGTAGTAAAGAGAATAGAGTAAAATGTATTGGGAGGGCAAGTGGTGATTTTGGTTTAGTTTCAGTGACGTGGAAGTGTCGAGAAGAGTAGAAACAGTAGAGAGAATAAGGTTGCAATGATAGATAATGGAGAGTTAGCAGAAAAGAGTGGAGGTGTTCTTCATAGAGAAGTAAGTTTTAAAGAAAGAGAATGCAGAGAGAGAAATAAAGTAAAAGTAGTGGGAGACAGACGCACACAACAGAGAATAATTATTTTAAAAAGAAGATAAAATAAAAAGGAAAAAAATTCAAAAAATCAGCAAAGGAACAACCCAAACAAATAGAAAAGAAAAAAAAACTTGATAAAACAAACTGGTGAAAATAGAAAACATGGGGGAAAAAAAAAGACGACGTTTCCGAATTGAAAAGAATTTTTTTTTTTCAAGTTTAAGAAATTTTGAAAAGATAAAGAAAAAAAAATGGAGTCTTCTTTGTTTGGGTCGTGTTTCCCCAGTCTCTGGTTTCCTTATGATGGTCTGCAGTCTATATTCCTGATTTTCTGGGTTTGGCAGAATTCAGCTTGCTCCTCTGTTTGCTGCAGGGCCGTGGCCTTTACAGACTGCCTTTAAATAGGCTGTGAACTCAGCAGGGAGGGGCGCCTCTGGCCTCTTTTACCCAGCTGAGAGGTGCTTGCCTGTGCAAGGCTTCTGCCTCCTGCACCAGGTGGCCTCTTTCGCGGAGGTGGCTTTGGAAAGCAGGTCCTTTTCGGGCTGGGAATTGGGCTTCCTCTGTGATGGGACCGTTTAACTGTCTCAGGAACTTCAGTCAGTGTTTCCCTGCCGCTGGGAGCTGGTGGATGTTTTCACTTTAAATTTAGAAGTCCCGGCGGGCAGGGCGGGGCACCTCTGGCTAAGGTGAGGCCCAGGGCACACCTCCCACGTGGGCAGGGGGCGTTCTCCTGGGCAGAGTCGGCTCTTGCTGATTGGTCCCTCTTGCCCTTTTCAAAGATGGCTAATTTGACCTCACTTTTCCCAGGCCCGCTTTAGTTCCAATCTGGTCTGACCCTATGCCAGTGGCAAAGATGGCGCTTTGCTCTGGCGTTGGGGCAGGGCTGCCTTGCCGGAGTTGCTCTGTGGTCACGAGTGAGAATATCTTTCGTGGGTACTCACACTTTCTCGGCGATTTCAGGTCGTCCTTTCTCAGGCGCCGGCGGGTCTCCGCTGTGTGCTTTACCTCCTTGAAGTGCGGGTTGCTGTGATGGGCACTGTGCCGGTGCCGCCGACACTGGCGGGGCGGTGGGAAACCGCCCAGAGCTTGAATCTGTGTTTTCAGACGTGCAAAGTCGGTTTTTCCTTCCTGGCCAGAATCCCTGTACTGTTACAACTTAGGCTGGTTGTATTTCTAGTAGTAAAAGGTTCTAAGTGGTGACAATACCTTGTAATGATGATAAAGATCAAGATGCATTGTACACATAAACTGATTTGTTATATGGTAAAATAAATAACCTAAAATTAAGGTAAGTAAGGGAAGAAGTGGGTTGGGGGGTGTTGAATGAGGCTATTGAAAAGGGTGACATGGATTAAAATGCCCTGTATTCATAAACTGCTTTGGTGAATGGTAATGGCACTGTACAACTACTTACAGAGAGTAAGAATATATCTTTAGGGGCTGGGGATGTGGCTTAGCGGTACAGTACCTGCCTAACATGCATGAAGTGTTGGGTTCAATTCCTCAGTGTTACTTAAACAGAAAAGGCTGGAAGTGGTGCTGTAACTCAAGTGGTAAGAGTGCTAGCCTTGAGCAAAAGAAGTTCAGGCACAGTGCCCAGGTCCTATGTTCAAGCCCCAGGCCTGGCAAATATAAGAATACACTTTTTAAAACACCTCATAAATACTTTCATTTCAGGCCTTACTTGTTACTTTTTCGTAGAGCCACATCTTATCCTCCTGTTTTTATGTTCAAAAATCTTATTGGAGTCCATCAGAAATGCTCAGTGATAAAACACATGATAAATGTGGTGAGAGACTTAGGTGCTAGAAGTTGGGTATTAGTAATCCTCAGAGTAGATATTGTTATTCTTTGCTCCCTTCTTTCTTTTAAATAATGAAATGGAGGTAGAGGTGACCACAAACTAGCTCATGACAAAAACCAGAATTCGAAGCCAGGACTGTGTGGTTATAAAGCTATCCTCAACCACTGTGTTATGCTATGAGAATTAAGTAGCAAACCATAAAGTAAAAGCTCTCGCTATCCATAATGTAGCAAAGGAATTCCCTTAGTCATTTGACAGTGAGTGTATCGGTGCTGTGGTGAATCCTAGGTTAGGGTGAATAAAATGGTGGACCCTGTCACATAGGATTTGACCTCAGAGAAGAGTAGGGAAGGCTTAGTGGCTTGGGAGGCTTGGTTACAAGTTGACATTGAAGCTTGTTTTAGATCTGTTCATTTAGTCTACAACTTGCCTTAATGAAAGTTGGTTTTGAAACGGACCAGATTTGTATCCTTTCTTTAGAAAGACAGCCATTCAGGGATAGTTATGATGTAAGGAGGCCAAGTCTGAGTAACTTCTCACAGCCATCTTGGTACCTCTTGCTGAGTACCCAGTACTGAAAGGGAGAGAGGCCATACGTTAAATGTAGATGCCTAGCTCAAGGTGAGCTAGGAAAACTGCTTCAGAGAAATGCAAATGTTATAGCCTTATAGAGAATGCTATGATTCTGCATTGATTACCTCCCTAAATGGCTTGAATCACCACCCTCAGAGTAGTCTCTTAAGATTCCCCTATGTGGAAAGGCTCAGGCGTATTTCCTAGATGGAAGGTTGAGGCCTGTCTTCCCTAGATGGAAAAGTTCTGCTGGTACCTGAGCTTATACCTGAGTATGTCCATGGAAGGTCTGCTTTTGTTGGGCTTGCGTGCCTCCACCCCAAGCATGTGGTTTGTGTCTTTAAAAGCTTTGTGTAAGCTCTGTTCCGGGCTGCAGATCTTTGAGACAGGAGTCCATCTGTAGACCACCAAAGCTCTAATAAAGCCTCCCAATTCGACCTCTCAAAATGTGGCTTCTCTTTTTTCTCACCGTACAGCAGTGGCTCTCTAGTACTTGTGTCTTAAATGGCAACCAATTAACGACAGCTTTCCTTACTTGATAACCTATTTGACACCATACACGTGTGTCTTAGAAATCTGCCAATCATAGAGCCGCATACTTTTCAAAATTCTCTATATATCTGTTTCACAATTCCCTCTCATCTGTTCTATTTGGAGGTACTCTTCATCCACTGTAGGTCTCTTTCACCATAGTGAGCAATGAACTCATCTCTTTGCTTCTGTTTCAACTAGTAAATGGAGTTTTCATAGCCCTACAGGTGAGATCTTGTTGGACTGCGGAGAAGAAGTGTGGATAAGAGGTTGGAGCAGGATGGGTAGTGATGATGGTGGGTGCTGTATACATGAAGCTCAAGAGGGCCTCTTGATGCAGCAGTGTGTGTTGAGAGACTTGAGGGACTTGAGAATAGTCCAAAAAGCCCCAGATCTAGACAGAGAGCTTCTAGAAGGAAGGGCTTTGGGGTAGGAGAGGATGTTTCAATGTCTGTGGAAGAGGCAAATGAGGCAGGTGGGGAACTAGGAGGAGTTTGATTGCAAGATTAGGCCCTAAACTGTTGTGAAAGCCAAGTCAGATCCTGGAGTAGTCTACTCCTGAATATGTTACCTAGTTATCTTTCTCAGTCATGATTTACTATCTTTTCTATCGATGGAGAGAGATGCCTGTCAGAGAAGAGAAACTTATCTGGCTGCCCGTGACTCGGGCCTGTAATCCTAGATATTCAGGAAGTTGAGATCTGAGGATCATGGTTGAAAGCTAGCTGGGCAGGAAAGTCTGTGAGACTCTTATTTCTGATTAACCACTAAAAAGCTAGAAGTGAATAGAAGTGGAGCTGTGGCTCGAATAGTAGAGTGCTAGCATTGACAAACAAAAAGAAACAAACAGTTCCAGGACAGTGCTCGGCCCCTGAGTTCAAGCCTTTGGACCGACAGCCAACAAACATAAGTGAAGCCTACAACAATTTATTTGTTGTTGATACCTTGTTTCTTAGTGAAATCATCTGTCTTCTGCTGGAATTGTTGTTGGAACATGATGCCCCCCGGGTACCTGTTATTTTAGTTTGGGGATTATGGCTGCGCTGAATGAGGGTGGTGGTGTTGGGGCTGCTTGGTCCTTCTAGCATTGACATGGGGTTTGCTCTGTGAGATGACAAGGCCAGCTCCACATTTTCTTGTGTTACATAAGAGGCTCTTTTATTTCCTGACCCCTTTGCTCCTCCCAATGTGTTCTCCTATAGCTGGCTGGAAGTGACTCTCTTTTCTTATGACTCCCAACGATGGGACATATTTCCTTAACCATACCTCACGCTGCCTTGGATGCGCAGTGAATGCATCTTGCTTGTTCACACTTGAATTACACCTGGTTTACTGACACTCTCCCTGTGTGGGTTGCTAGCTGCAGAATTTATGAGTTACATCAAGTAGCAGAAAGTTTAAAGATAAAGCAAGGGGCTTACAAGGAGCATGCTGCCACATAATAAAGGCTTGTGCACTACACACACAGAGACACACACAGAGACACACACAGAGACACACACACACGTGTTAATAGCACACTGAGTTAGAAAAATGAAAAGTTGTAAAAAATTAGTTTGTCACTGTCACCACCTCCATTCACTTTCAGGCTGAGACTATGGCCAGAGCTCGGGCCAGAGAAAAATGATCCAGATTGGGAAAGAGAAAGTCAGATGGTCATTACTGTATCTAATAAATGAATTCAGCAGAGCTGCTGGACACAAGATCAATGGACAGCATGGCAGCGTGACTATGATCCAATCATGAGTTACCTGGACAAGGAGTCTCATTTGTAATAGCTAGTGAAACAATGAAATACAAATGGATAAATGTAACATTCACTACAAACTGGGAAAGAATCCTAGAACACATACACACACAGATACACACACACACTACGCAGAGTAATTTTAAGCAAAAAGAACAATACAGGATGCATCATATTACCTGACTTCATAATATACTACACCAGAAAAACACGGTAATATTGAAAATGTTGCTGGGAAAGTTAGATATTTACCTGCTGAATGATGGAGCTAAGCAGTAAGTGAAAGAGAGAATGGACAAATAGTACTGAATCAAACTAGGAAGTTTCTGCCTAGTGAATGACATAGTTGATAAGCTAAAATAGACAGCCTAGAGACTCAGAGAAGACCTGTGTCAGCTACACGTCAGAGGGTTCAAGAAACTAAACTCTCAAAGAATCAATGACCCAAATAATAAATGGGCAAATGAGCTAAATAGAGACTTCTCAGAAGAAGTAAAAACTGCCAATAGACACATGAAAATGCTTTTATTGCTGGCCATAAAGGAAATGCACATCAAAACAGCACTGAGATTCCATCTCATCTCAGTTAAAATGTGTACATGATCAAGAATGCAAACAACAATAGAGGCTGTCATGGATGCGGTCGGGGGAGGGCGGGATCCCTAATAACACACTGATGGTGGGAATGTAAACTACCTCAACCACCCCAGGAAGCAAAGTTTATTTAGATAAACCCAATAAAGTAAACCTAGAACTACCCTGTGATCTAGCAATCCCACTTGAACATATATCCAAAAGATTACAAACCATCATATGCTAAAGCCTCTTGTATAACCATGCTTATTGCTGCACTATTCACTACAGCTAAGGGATGGAAACAGCTCTTATGCCCCTTAATGTACAAATAGCTCAAGAAAATGTGATATATATGTATATATATGCGATGGAATTTTATTCATTCATTAGAAGGAATGAGATTACATATTTCTAAAAGAAATGGAAGGCCCTGGAAAAAAAATCATATTAAGTGGAATGAGTTAGACCCAGAGAGACAAAGGATGCATGTTTTCTCTCATATGTGGAAGCTGGATCTAATTTATACATATGCAAGTAAACACATACAGAGTTGTATGCAAGGGTATACGGACATATTAACTGTATTTGCAAAGAATAATTCAAATGGTGTAATTTCTTAGAAAAACAAACTCACAATACAACAACGTGAATATCAGGAAAAGTATTTGAAAGGTGGGGAGAGGTTCAGGAATGGGGAAGACTAATCTAGAAAAGAGGGTAGGGAGAATGCAGTCATAACATTCAACATGTATCCTATGAAACTGGGAAAATTGAGAGTAGGGGTTAGGTTGGGCGAGATGGGGAGAATGATGAAAGAAAGAGGTGACATGGGTCCAGATACACTGCACTTACAAGTAGATTTAAATAGATTTGTTGAATGGTGACTCCTGTGCACTACTACTTAAAGATAATAAAAAGATAACTGAATAGTGGATGCAGATTCTTCTCTTCCCATATACAACAACCAACTTAAAATGAACGAATGACTTAAATATAAGAACTGAAACTATGCAACTGCAAAAAAGAAACCAGGTAAAATACTTCAGGACATGGAAATAGGCAAAGATTATTTTTCTTTAGAAAAATAAGAATCCAGAAGCTCAGACTGTGGCTCATACCTATAACCCCAGCAACTTGGGAGGGAGAAGAAGATCTGAAGAAGACCATGAGCAAGGAGATCATGGGTTGAAGCCAGCATAGGCAAAAAGATATTGAGTCACTATCTTAACAAGCAAGTCAGACATGGAGATGCATTCCTGTAATCCAAGCTACACGGGAGCATTGGTAGGAGTATGCTAGAGGATCTCAGAGTCCAAGGCTGGTCGCAAAATGGAAGAACCTCTCTGAAAAATAATATAAAGCACAAAGGACTGGAGGCATGGCACCCCTGCCTCGCAAGTGCAATGCCCTGAGTTCAAACCTTGACACCACAAAAACGTCTATAAATTCTTTTAAATTCTTTTACTTCTGAGTTGGGAAGTTTCTGGCTAATAGTTTTTCCAATACATTTTCTGCTGATTTTTTTCCCTCCCCATCTATATCTATCTATCTATCTATCTATCTATCTATCTATCTATCTATCTATCTATACACACACACACACACACACACACAGTGAATGTTGATTTGCTTGATGGTATTTTGTTCCTCTGACTATATAAAACTTAGCAACTTGTGTTTAAGTTCATAGACTTGTTTTGCTTTTTGTGAAGTCAGCTATTGCGCCCCTTCAATGAGTTTCTAATTCAGTTATTAAATTCTTTTAGCTCCAGAGTCAAGTCTGTTCTTTTATCTTATTTTTGTTTGCTAATATTCTTGTTCTGTTCAGTTTTCATTTCTTCCTGATTTTATTTGTATACCTATAGCTTATTGTGTTTCTCTTCTCTTTTTTCTTTCTTTTTCTTGTTGTGCCATCATGCGGCTTGAACTCGGGTCCTGGGTGCTGTCCCTGAGTTCTTTTTGCTCAAAGCTAGTGCTCTACCAGTTTGGTCCAAAGAACCACTTCTGGTTTTCTGGTAGTTCATTGGAAGTAAGAGTTTTGGAAATGTCTGTTCCTTTGATGAGGTCATATTTCCTTGTTTCTTTATAGACCTTGCTGCTGATGTACAATTTGTCTGTTTGCTATAATTTTGGCATTTGTAAGAACACTCAGTTCTCACAGTCTTTATAGATTGGCTAACAAACCATCTAGTCAGATCAGGACCCTCCCCTTGTGACCCATCTAACCCTAATTATCCCTCCTCCCACCCCTCCACCCCACAACCCAAATCTCCAATTCCATTGCACCTAAGTTTGAGAATTTATTACCCTCATACATGGCAAGACCTTTGCCCACCAGTCTGGAGAGCAATTTGGAGGGGCTTTTCTGGATCCGTGTTTTCTCTCTGCTTGTACATATTCATTTCCCAGAGACTTGCCGTATTTTTTTTAAGAGTTTGTCATCTCCAGCTCCATCTGCTTTTGCTTTGTTTTTTGCCAGTCCTGGGCCTTGGACTAGCTTCGTTTTGCTCAAGGCTAGCACTCCGCCACTTGAGCCACAGCACCACTTCTGGCCTTTTCTGTATGTGTGGTGCTGGGGAATTGAACCCAGGGCTTCGTCTATATGAGGCAAGCACTCTTGCCACTAGGCCATATCCCCAGCCCCTGCTGTTGCTTTGCAGTACTGCAGATTCTCTGGTAGGGCAACAAGCAACCCCTGGGCATCCAAACTTTTGATGGGGCAGGAGAGAAGTCAGTCCTGCAGGTATCACCCTCAAAACCTGGAATGTTTGGCCCATGCCTGTTTCCTTGCCAAGGGAGAAGCCATGAGTAAGACATTTTCTCCCAAGTACATTCAGCCGTGCTGAGTGTAGGTAAGGGTAACATGGAAGAACTGCAATGAGTTTTCTTACCTGATATAGTTCTACTGTTGTTGACTTCCACTCATCTAGGGGAGCTGTCTAGGGTCTCATCAAAACTTTCTGGATAGTCAGAAGCTCTGTGAGAATGAGTTGAGATCTTCCTGTCCCACCATCTTGTTTATGTCACCACCCAGGAAGACAAGATTTGATACCTATCAGGATAGGGCAATGGAAAGGCTGTCTGGGGATAAGATTCCATGTCTTCTTCTGTGACTATCAGTAGAGCTATTGATACATTGTTTTTATTAAAGGATAAGGGTGCTAAAATAGAGATTACAAAAGTATATTTGAAACTATAACATCTAAAACAATGCATTTGCTTACCCTCTTCATGCTCTCAGAACTGTAATGGTAAAAAGATTTCCTTTAATATTTTCCTAATTATGAGCCCAATAAATGTTTATAGGAGAATGGATATGTAAATCAGCTGTAATCTGTTCAGAATGTTTAATGACTGTGAGCATTTTGGAATATTTTTGTTATATTTTGTATGCATCTGTGTAATATATTCCTAGTTATGTTGAATATATTACATAAATATTGTCTGTACACAGATTACATTTACATTTGTATCATGTTTCCTCTGTGATTACCAGGTTTTATATAATGAATTTTTTCCATGTTAAGCCTTCAGTGATTTTTCAGTACTACACATTTTCCTAACATATGGTTTTGCCATATTCTAATTAATCATCTAACCACATCTCATATTTCTATATAAAAGGTCATGACAAATATGGGGATGTGAACACCTTTGTAAAAATACTGTACATGTGATTTCTTTCCAATAGATCCCTGGAAATGGAATTACTAGGTCAAAGAAGGCTTGGACATGAATCCTTTTAGAATTTTTCTCTTCCCTTTGGCCAATCGCTTTTGGATAATGTGTGACAGTATCTGTTATATTGCTCTTGTTACATAGGGGTATTATCTTTTTTTCATTAGTTTGATAGGTAATGATGATGCTGCATTTTATTTATATTTACTCACTTATTACCAAGGTGGAGTACTATTTCATTTGTAGTCATTGTTCTGCATCTGTGCTTTGTTTATTCTTATTCCCCTTGCTCTTTTTCATATTGGGAGACTAGAAATTATGCTTTCTAACTAGCTTTTAACTATGCTATATTGAGGCCATTCATACATTCTTAGTTATGTGGTACTAAATTTTCCCTGATTTATGATATATAGTTTTAATTTGATCTTCTGTTCTGGCATACTGAATCTTTTGTTTTAAAGGGTTTGTATAATTTCTTAGCAATTTCCTTTTTTATTGGCCCAGTAGTTAAGTTCCATCAAATATTAGGTAAATGTGGATTTTCACATATGTCTATGTCAGGTCTCTCTGTTTTAGTCTCCCCTGCTATCTTTGGGGTTCCCCAGGATTATCTCCGGTGAAGTCTGTATCTTTTAGCTCTCTTAGCTATATAAAGCTTAATTCGTGTTGATTGTACCAATAAGGTGAGATGTTTAGTTGTGGGGATAGAGAAGCATTTCACAACTTTGTGTTTATATATCAGTCCGGTATTGAGTCTGAGTTCCTGAGCTATGACCTTCACAGAGCAGGCTTTCTATATACCCATAGATGAGAGAGGAAGGTGACAGGAGATGGGAAGAGGAGACGCATCCTTCCAGAGCATTGAGGCTTTGGTAAAGTCTATTTGTTACT